>NC_137618.1:9242458-9362458 GCF_963280865.1 Gymnoscopelus braueri | reverse complement strand
CGCCCTTCCCCTTAAAATACAATGCAATTGTTAACATATAGCTGTACATACAGTGTGCTTTGACCTTGTTTTGAACCAATCGCAGTGAAAGAGACATACTATAAAAGACTCCTGAACACCCATCACCAGCATCAACCTGCGTTTGCCTTCAGAGCTGACTAAACAAGGTATCCAGAGATTCCAGATACAGGAGCGGACCACTGCTGTAGAGCCAAGATGAATTTTCACATTATTTTAATCGTTGCCACCATCATAGTAAGAAGTAGTCAGCTGTCATTAAGTGACTGTAATACAATGGGAGAAGCGCGGCGACCAGATGACACTGATATCGAGGTGACATGTGGCACCAACTCCATCAGTCTGGCAATCCAAGCCTGCCCTGTCGTCTACACCGGCTACAACGAGTCACTGATGATCGTGAACCATCATACGGAGGAAGCCTGCAGGGGAACCCTGGATACATCTGTCACTCCACCCGTGGTGCGTTTCAACTTCCCCTTGAACAATACCCATGCCTGTGGAAGTCACTTCAGGACGACCAGCACTGCCGGCACAGGAGTGTTCTCAGAGTTCTCCAACATCCAGACAGTCAACGTCAGTGGCATTGTGCGATCCTCTGATCCTACCACAGGGACAATCACCTACAATGCTGAGATGAAGTACTTTTACTCCTGCGCCTACCCCTTAGAGTACCTGATCAACAACACCCAGATCGATGTGTCAGCCTCCACTATTGCTTTGAAGGACAAAAATGGCAGCTTCGTCAGCACCCTGCGCATTGAACTGTTCAGCGATGAACAGTACACAAGGCCCCTGGTGATGCCACAGAATGGAGTCGAGCTGAGGACCAAGGTCTACGTGGAGGTGAAGGCCACTAACTTGACAGGCCAGTACAACATACTCCTGGACCGGTGCTACGCCTCAATCTCCCCGCTTCCTAGCAACTCCAGCTTCTTCAACCTGTTTGTGCCCTGCGGGGTTGACCAGCGCACCAGCATGATCCAGAACGGTGTCAGCCAGAGTGCCCGCTTCTCCTTTCCGGCATTCCGCTTCATGGAGCAGCAGAACGAGACCGTCTCCACCTACTACCTGCACTGCATCACCCGGCTATGCGAGGTCAGCACCTGCAGCTTCATGCAATGCAACAACAACAACAGGAGAAGAAGAAGACGCACGGAGGATGAGCCAGCCGACTTGTCCACCACCATCACCTCCCCGGAGATCCTCACCCAAGAAAATGTCATCAAAGGCCAGACCAAAACAAATGACGAGAATTCGTCTGCTGGGCTTGGTGCTGCTGTAGGTGTTTTAGCCTTTGTGTGTATTGTTGCCCTGTGCATTGCTGCCGTCTTTTACAAGAGGCTCAGGAACTAAAAGCAAACCTCCTTGAGCTGAAGGCGGGATAATGGGGCATCGGGCTATAGGCTAAATACTGTCTTTTGAGGTGTACCATATCCGTCAGCTTGTCTAACTTTTGTGGTTGAGGACAGGGCTTGGTTCATCTCACTGTTGTTTGTTGGGGAAGATATTAGTTTGTCCGTCATCATAGGCTAAACCGTGCAGGAATATCTACATTTTAGATGAAGAAGGAATGTGATTGAAATGTTTAGATAGATGTTGGTCTAATATGGATGGACCCCATATTATGAGGGAATTTTGTTTGGTCGCGACAACCTCACTTTTCTTTTCTAACTTTTTTACCGTTTCTTGACGGTTGGCAATGCATGTATGCGATTCATAAGCTATTACTTAAAGAGGGGAAAAGGTAGTTGGAAGGAAAATATAAAAAAGGTTCATAAACCCAGTTTTAATATGTGAAAGTTTGTGGAATGTTTTGAAAGTAAAGTCAATGTACCCTCCAAAGTATGAATTTGTTTAATTTATTGAATTTATCATCTTGCTTGAAAAAGAAAACCATAGCAAATAAAAGGCATTTAGTTTGCACTTTATATTACTGGAAGTGTATGTAATACATGTGTAAATACTATTATTATTACTATTAATCAGTAATAAGATGTGTGCAATTACCGTACATCTGATGTACAGGAAGGTTACTGTCAAGGAAATATACTTTAAAGTGTAACATTTAAAACATTTTGTAAAACCATAAATGAAATAAATAAAGATTAAATGAAATTTTATTGTCCTTGTGACACTTTATTCTTGAGTTATCTTGACTCGTTTCTAACTCATTTCTTTTCCACACATTTGAGGTATGCTTGGAGTACAATAATTTCACTGCCTGCAATGTTGCTCTCAGACACCACGGTGGTGTGTCTGTGAGCAGCTAATCTCCGGCATCCCTGGAACAATCGGCATATGTCTTTGCAAAGATACTCCTGGGAGGCCAAGGAAAAACGTCTGCCTCAAATCTTTCACACAAGTGGGCCAGTTATAGCGTGACCAGGAGGCCGAATTTTGCAAAACATTGTTTCTTTTATATTACTCCTACAGATTTTGGCCAAACCTCATGCAAATCGGTACACATTATCTCTATAGTCATGTGATCAAGAAGAATCTGTCAGATTTTTCATATTCCATCCTGATTGGCTACATATGGCTTAAGTTTGTGAGAGTGGCCCGTTCTGCACAAAATGCCACAAATCAATTATCCAATTGCGGTGAAACTTTGCACACACATTCCGACTAGGCCAAGGGAGAACCTCCAAATTGTTCAAATCGGCCTCATGGTGGCTCTACAAAAGCCGACTTCACGTTTTGGTCTATAACTGTGCCTAAAACTTTCATTTGATATTTTAAAATACATATACATATATGAGAACACTTTCATTGACTTTATTCAAGTGGATTTTTATGTGGTTACACCATTTGACATTTCCAGCCACATTCTGTAATTGTCTCCGCCAGGCCGAAAGGCATGGCGAGAGTATGGGCGAGAGTATGTTTTCGCCCCTGTCCGTCCGTCCGTGTGTCCGTCCGTCCGTCCGTCATTCTGTCATTTTGTGTACAGCTAATCTCTGCCACCGTTGGCTTGATCGCAGCGAAACTGTGCACACACAGTCCCTGGATGCCAGAGCAGAACCTCTGCTCCAAATTTTTCACATGGGCCTTTTATAGCGCCACCAGGAGGCCGATTTGTGCAAAACACATTTTTGGACAGTACTCCTACAGATTTTGGCCCAAAATCCGGCAAATCGGTACACGGTATCTCTATAGTCATTTAAAGAAACGGCTCATTTCAGATTTTTGATATTCCATCCTGATTGGCAGAAAATGGCTTTCAAATTTTGCAGGAGTACAAAACAAAATGCCTCAAATCATGAACACAGCATGCAATTTCCGTGAAATTTTGCACACACATTCCCATTAGGCCGAGGAAGGAATGCCATTTGAAAATGTTCAAATCAGCCTCATGGTGGCGCTGTAACAGGCCAATTCGTGCTTTTACCTATAACTGCACCGATCAGTGTAAAACTTTGTATGCACACTGTCTAGAGGCCAAGGAAAAACCTTTGCCCTGCATTTTTCACATTTTCCTTTTATAGCACATTTTGTGATATTAAGCCTTCAGATTTGATCCAAATTTCACGCAAATCGGTACACATGATCTCTATAGCCATGTGATCAAGACGGATCTGTTTGATTTTTCATATTCCATCCTGATTGGCTAAGATTGACATGTAATGTTTACAGGAGTGGCCCGTTTTGAACAAAATGCCGCAAATCATGAACGCACCGTCCGATTGCGGTGAAACTTTGAACACACATTTGCACTACGTTGAACAAATGCCACCCTTTTAACATTGGCCTGTTATAGCGCCACCAGCAGGTCAAATTTAGCAAAACACATTTTTAGAACAAAATGCCTCAAATCATGCATGCAGTGTCCGATTGCTGTGCAAGGCCTAGGAAGAAATGGCACCCTTTTCACATTGGCCTATTATAGCGCCACCAGGAGGCCACAATAACCTACCTGACCTGGCGGAGACCTGTGCTCCGAGGAGCACTTTTTCTAGTTTTATTTGTAAACATTTTGCAAATGTCTTTTCAAATGACATAAAATCAAGATGACTACAAAATGTACATTTTAACAAACCTGATACATGGCTTTAAAATATGATTTTAAAAACTGTTCGAGATGTGTACATTCACGTCATGAATTGAAATAATTTGAGAAATAATGTCAAACTAGACCAGTGTTGCCAGAGCGAGGGAGCGAGGGAGCGAGGGAGCGAGAGAAATAAGCAACCAGGTCTATGAAAACAAGCCGGACCGCAGACAAACACATTAATTTGGAGGTCCTTGACATGAACATTTTTGAGAACCACTGGTTTAAACATTTCATTTAATTTTTTATATATGATATGGTGTTCTATTTTATGTCATTGTTTGTTTAAAAAAAAAAGTAAATATATGGAGACCTGTATTATTTAATGGCTGAATGTTGAAATTGTTATTGTCCAATAAAAAGATGTATTTAAAAAAAGATGTTCTGATGTTGGGTAAGCCAATCAGAGGCAGAGTAGAAGTGACATCTCATATTGGGTTTTATTTATTCCACAGTAGGCTATAAACCTGTGTAAATGTTTAAAATGTTTAAAAAAATAACATGTATTTTCTGTATTTTAAATACAGAAAATACATGATCTGAAAGTATCTGAATACAAATTACATATATTTTTTTCCATGCCAGCCAAATACAAAAAAATGTATTTGAAATACATTTTTAAAATACTGCCCATATCTGTCCCCACTGATATTACCTTATTCCCAATTGATTATCCATCAATCAATTGGGACTGATTATCCATCGATGGCTAATAAATATAGTGAAAACTCCTCATTACACAATTATCTTATGTGTATGGGATGTATAGGTGTGTGTCAAGTCAAGTCAAATGTATTTAAATAGCACATTTAAAAACCATCAGCAGTTGACCCAAAGTGCTTTCCAAAACAAGAGCAAAAAATTGACATTAGTCTATTCAGTCTAGTCTAGTTTGTGACTCGCCATTAGAGTCAGACTCCACAACAGTGGCTAGGAGCTCTTGTTGTACAGCTCTGCAGGCTTTAATATGGGATGCAGTGTGTTCTTAAAATTTCTAAAATACAGAAAATTAATGGTCATAAGTTCATAAGTGGGTTCTCCAGCACACAGACAGACAGACAGACAGACTGACAGACAGGGTACTGGGTTACAAGTTACAATTTAAGCATTTAGCAGAAGCTCTTAATCCAGAGGGATTTACAGTAAGCAAATGCATAGAAATGGTAATCTACCAATAAACTAATACATAAGTAAACCAAGAACCTATCATCAGTCTAACCGTAGAATATCCCCCCAAAAAAATCTATAATCTGTATATTGAATGTGTACTATAGGATGCCAGCTCAACAATGACCTGGTATCTGTCTCTACATAACATGCTATCTAAGTTACATTTTAGCCTTTGCATAATCCTGCAAGGTCGTCAAGGCTAGGACAAGTGCTACGGGCTAAGGTGGAGTCTGAAGAGGTGAGAGGGTTCTCCATCTCACACTACTGTACAGCATCATAATAATAAGATAACCAGGCCTTTATTTGGATTCAAACAGACAAAACAGAGGATAGCACTTTAAACACTTATTTCAAAAGTGGTCCTCGGTGTAAAACCGACAAACATTACAAATGCATGGAAATAAATGAATAAAATAAAGATATAAACAAAGAATCTCTAGTATCACTTAAAATAACACCACTTCACCTCAAACCTAATTAAACAGAACCGAAGCAGTAAAACAAGCACTAATTTGAAACTACATATTTTCCCACTTGTATCGCACTTGTTACTTAAAGTTCATCATTAGTTCTGCCCACAAACTCCTTTGATTGGCTTTGTTTGTTGCTTAAAACCCTCTGGCGTCTCACGTGTTCTTTTATAATGCAATTTGAATGGGTCCTGGGTCATGGGTGTCCTGGCCGACTTTAGAGGATTAAAGGTACATTGTTCCATTCCTGAATTCCAGTTCAGAGTGTTTCCACTGAAAATGAATTGGTTCAGAACTGGGACTGGGAACTGGGAACCCAAGTTGGCGTTCACAACCAATGTCCAACTGCTTGTAGAAATGCATCTGTACTAAATATGTTCGTCCTCTGTGTTCAAGAACGCACTGCAGAGCTGTACAACAAGAGCTCCTAGCCACTGTGTAGTCTGACTCTCATGGCGAGTCACACACTAGACTAACACTAGACTGAATAGACTAAGGTCTATTTTTGTCTCCGCCAGGCCGAAAGGCATGGCGAGAGTGTGTTTTACCCCCTGTCCGTCCGTCCGTCCGTCCGTCCGTCCGTCCGTCCGTCCGTCCGTCCGTCCGTCCGTCCGTCCGTCCGTTCCCTCCGTCCGTGTGTCCGTCCGTCCGTCTGTGGACAGCTATGCTCTGGCACCGTTGGCCCGGCTGCTGGGAAACTGTGCACACACTCCCTGGATGCCAATTCAGAACCTCTGCCCCAATTTTTTCACATGGGCCTATTATAGCGCCACCAGGAGGCCGATTTGTGCAAAATCATTTTTTTAATATTACTCCTACAGATTTTATCCAAACGTCATGCAAACGGTACACAGTATCTCTATAGTCATGTGATGAACACGGATCTGTCCCATTTCCCATATTCCATCCTCATTGGCTAATGTTGGCTTCCAAAGTTTGCAGGGAAATGCCTAAAATTATGCACTCAGCTTGCGATTTCCGTGAAATTTCACACGCACATTCCCACTAGGCTGAGGAAGAAATGCCACCCCTTTCACATTGGACTGTTATAGCGCCACCAGCAGGTCTAATTTAGCAAAACACATTTTTGGAACAAAATGCCTCAAATCATGAATGCAGTGTCCCATTGCCGTGAAAGGCCTAAGAAGAAACGGGCACGAAGAAACGGGCACCCCACAATGGCCTATTATAGCGCCACCAGGAGGCCACAATAACATACCTGACCTGGCGGAGACCTGTGCTCCGAGAAGCACTTTTTCTAGTCTGCTCTTGTTTTGGAAAGCACTTTGGGTCAACTGCTGATGTTTTTAAATGTGCTATTTAAATCAATTTGACTTGACTTGACACACACCTATACATCCCATACACATAAGATAATTGTGTAATGAGGAGTTTTCACTATATTTATTAGCCATCGATGGATGATCAGTCCCAATTGATTGATGGATAATCAATTGGGAATAAGGTAATATCAGTGGGGACAGATATGGGCAGTATTTTAAATATGTATTTCAAATACTTTTTTTTGGCTGGCATGGAAAAAAATTGATGTAATTTGTATTCAGATACTTTAAGATCATATATTTTCTGTATTTAAAATACAGAAAATACATGTTTCTTTTTTTTTTACATTTTAAACATTTACACAGGTTTATAGCCTACTGTAGAATAAATAAAACCCAATGTGAGATGTCACTTCTACTCTGCCTCTGATTGGCTTACCCACCATCAGAACATCTTTTTTTTAAACAAATCTTTTTATTGGACAATAACAATTTCAACATTCAGCCATTCTGAATCAAACAAGAAGTCCCGCACACTGTATCTTGCTGTGGCAACTCACTTTTTTTAATGACAAACGTTTCGGTCCGTCTGGACCTTCCTCAATAGTGTCTTACAATACTATTCACTATGTGCTCTTATATACAAACACTCCATCTGGTACACAGGTGTGAGACAATCTCACTGTCACTCAATGATTGTCTCTAGTGTGTGAGATTGTCGATTTGCCCTGACTCAAACATATATACATCCATTATTTACAAATATTCACAATTGTTTATACAGAAACAAACTTAAGAAATGAAAACATCGGCCTTGCGGCTTTCATACGTCACTCTTAACTTTGCATTAGAGCTTGGTTTTGCCCAGACAATTAATATATAGTATTACAGAGCCACAGACCTATCACACGACACTACACCACAACGATGCGGTAATCAACCTCTCCAAAAGTGAATTGACTGATGTACATATTTCTGTTCTATCAAAAGGTCTTTCATTTGTCCCCACTACGGTGGATAGACAATTTGATACAAGAGTTGACTTGTTTAAGTTTTTCCGAAAAATCAAACTAAAACAATTATATTCAAGCAAAACTACAGACCAAGATCAACCTTGTATTCAGGAAATTGGTAACATCACACCCTTTAAGCCTAAGAGTACTTTTAGTCCATTTGTGAATAATGCTTCTATAAATACATACTGCAGACTAGTGGAACAAGAGGCCATGTCAGAGTATGGCAAATTCCGGCCCCACCCAACAAGAAACCTATCCAGAGAAGAAGAGATGGCATTAAATGAATTGAAAAAAGATTCCACTATTGTGATAAAACCTGCAGACAAGGGAGGCGCTATTGTCGTCCAGGACTATGACAAGTATAAAGAAGAGATTATTAGACAGATTGGAAATGAGAAATTCTATAGAAAGCTGAGTGGAGACCCCACCCCAGGCTTTCAAAGAGAGATTTTTGTGTATTTAGAGAATGCCCATATGAATAAAGTGATATCAAAGAAAGAATTGGAGTACCTTAAATGTAATCATCCTGTATTGTACACATTGCCGAAATCACACAAACCTAGAACGCAACAAAACAATTTTCCAGGTAGACCAGTGGTAGCTGGTATCGGTTCACTATTAGAACCACTTTCGAACTTCGTAGATCATTTCATAAAGCCATATGTACAGTCACTACCATCCTATATCAGAGACTCCATAGATTTCATGAACAAGATCTCAGAGATAAACAATGTGAGTACTAATTGTCTCCTGTTGACACTAGATGTAGAAAGTCTGTATACCTGCATCCCCCATCAAGGGGGTTTGTCATCTTTGGCATATTTCCTAAGAAAATATCGTCAAACAAATGATATGCCACCTAATGAATTCATCCTGCAGTTAGCAGAATTTGTATTAAGAAACAACTATTTCAAGTTTGAAGATGACTATTATCTCCAGGTCAATGGTTGTTCAATGGGCAGCACGGTAGCTCCAAGCTATGCCAATTTATATGTTGGTCTATTTGAAGAAAAGTTTGTGTATAATCCCACAGAGAACCCTTTCATTAACAAGGTTATTAAATGGTATCGTTACATTGATGACATCTACTGTCTGTTTGAAGGTACTGTAACTGAAGTGAGTGAGTTTGTTACTCTGCTCAATGAGAAAGACCCAAATCTAAAGTTTACATCTGAAAATGCTAGAGACAGAGTACATTTCCTAGACATGTGGGTTGAGAAGAAGACTGATTCACTATGTACCACTTTGTATAGAAAAGATACAGATCGAAACTCCTTACTAATGGCCAATAGTTATCATCCCATACCCCTCAAACGAGGCTTACCACGAAGCCAATTTTTCAGACTTAGACGGATCTGTCACACCACGGAAGATTTTATGGCCAAATCACTTGACATGAAACAGAGGTTTATAGAACGAGGTTATCCTATTGAATGTGTTGAAGAAGCGTACCAAATGTCTCTGGATAAAACAAGAAATGAACTGTTAAAAAAGACTATTACAGAGAAAAAGAAACATTCAATCATGTTCAGTACAACCTACACCCCTAACAGCTATATATTGGGGCCCATAATTAAAAAACATTGGCACATACTATCCTCAGACCCTACCATATCAACAGATTTAAAAGATCCACCTCTAATAGTGTATAGAAGAGGACACAATCTGAGAGATAGCCTAGTTCATGCACATATAAAAACAAAGAAAAGGGAAACACAATCATTGCTAGCACCTCTTCCGAATGGTTGCTATAAATGTAGGTTGTGCCCAGTGCAACAATATGGTCAAAGGTAACTACTTTACTCACCCCCATACTGGGAAGAAATGTTCTATCAATGATGTCATTACTTGTACCACTACACATGTTATTTATTTGATTAAATGTCCATGCGGACTGGTGTATGTGGGAAAAACATCACGCCAGCTCAAACAAAGAATGAGTGAGCATAAAAGCACAATAAGGAGAAATGACAGGAACTACCCAGTAGCAGTACATTTTAATGACTTCAAACATGACATCTCATCGTTCAAATTCCAAGGGATTGAAAAAATTAACCTACCTGAGAGAGGGGGAAACATTGATGAAATACTAAACAAAAGAGAAGTTTATTGGATTTATACCCTACAAACATTATTCCCAAAAGGGTTGAACGATGATATTCCATGGCATGTGATGTTATAATTCATTGTGGTACTATGCATTTGAAAACTCTGTAATACTATATATTAATTGTCTGGGCAAAACCAAGCTCTAATGCAAAGTTAAGAGTGACGTATGAAAGCCGCAAGGCCGATGTTTTCATTTCTTAAGTTTGTTTCTGTATAAACAATTGTGAATATTTGTAAATAATGGATGTATATATGTTTGAGTCAGGGCAAATCGACAATCTCACACACTAGAGACAATCATTGAGTGACACTCCCATTGGGAGTGAGATTGTCTCACACCTGTGTACCAGATGGAGTGTTTGTATATAAGAGCACATAGTGAATAGTATTGTAAGACACTATTGAGGAAGGTCCAGACAGACCGAAACGTTTGTCATTAAAAAAAGTGAGTTGCCACAGCAAGATACAGTGTGCGGGACTTCTTGTTTGATTCAGATTATCTACTATCCAACGCATCTGAAATAAGCAACAGTGGATGTGCGATTATTCTCTCTACATTGATAACATTCAGCCATTAAATAATACAGCTCTCCATATATATATATATATATTTTTTTTAAACAAACAATGACATAAAATAAAACACCATCACAAGAATAAATGAAATGAAATGAAATGTTTAAACCAGTGGTTCTCAAAAATGTTCATGTCAAGGACCTCCAAATGAATGTGTTTGTCTGCGGTCCGGCTTGTTTTCATAGACCTGGTTGCTTATTTCTCTCGCTCCCTCGCTCTGGCAACACTGGTCTAGTTTGACATTATTTCTCAAATTATTTTAATTCATGACGTGAATGTACACATCTCGAAAATCTTTTAAAATCATATTTTAAAGCCATGTATCAGGTTTGTTAAAATGTACATTTTGTAGTCATCTTGATTTCATGTCATTTGAAAAGACATTTGCAAAATGTTTACAATTAAAATTACAGAATGTGGCTGGAAATGTCAAATGGTGTAACCACATAAAAATCCACTTGAATAAAGTCAATGAAAGTGTTCTCATATATGTGTATGTATTTTTTAACTGTACTTTAAAATATCAAATGAAAGTTTTAGGCACAGTTATAGACCAAAACGTGAAGTCGGCTTTTGTAGAGCCACCATGAGGCAGATTTGAACAATTTGGAGGTTCTCCCTTGGCCTAGTCGGAATGTGTGTAGAAAGTTTCACGGCAATTGGACAATTGATTTGTGGCATTTTGTGCAAAATGGGCCACTCTCACAAACTTAAGCCATATGTAGCCAAGATTTGACTCAAACGTTTTTCCTTGGCCTCCCAGGAGTATCTTTGCAAAGACATGCCGATTGTTCCAGGGATGCCGGAGATTAGCTGCTCACAGACACACCACCGTGGTGTCTGAGAGCAACATTGCAGGCAGTGAAATTATTGTACTCCAAGCATACCTCAAATGTGTGGAAAATAAATGAGATAGAAACGAGTCAAGATAACTCAAGAATAAAGTGTCACAATGACAATAAAATGTCATTTCATCTTTATTTCATTTATGGTTTTACAAAATGTTTTAAATGTTACACTTTAAAGTATATTTCCTTGACAGTAACCTTCCTGTACATCAGATGTACGGTAATTGCACACATCTTATTACTGATTAATAGTAATGATAATAGTATTTACACATGTATTACATACACTTCCAGTAATATAAAGTGCAAACTAAATGCCTTTTATTTACTATGGTTTTCTTTTTCAAGCAAGATGATAAATTCAATAAATTAAACGAAGTAATACTTTGGAGGGTACATTGACTTTACTTTCAAAACATTCCACAAACTTTCACATATTAAAACTGGGCTTGAACCTTTTTTATATTTTCCTTCCAACTACCTTTTCCCCTCTTTAAGTAATAGCTTATGAATCGCATACATGCATTGCCAACCGTCAAGAAACGGTAAAAAAGTTAGAAAATAAAAGTGAGGTTGTCGCGACCAAACAAAATTCCCTCATAATATGGGGTCCATATTAGTCCAACATCTATCTAAACATCTCAATCACATTCCTTCTTCATCTAAAATGTAGATATTCCTACACTGTTTAGCCTATGATGACGGACAAACTAATATCTTCCCCAACAAACAACAGTGAGATGAACCAAGCCCTGTCCTCAACCACAAAAGTTAGACAAGCTGACGGATATGGTACACCTCAAAAGACAGTATTTAGCCTTAAGCCTGATGCCCCATTATCCCGCCTTCAGCTCAAGGAGGTTTGCTTTTAGTTCCTGAGCCTCTTGTAAAAGACGGCAGCAATGCACAGGGCAACAATACACACAAAGGCTAAAACACCTACAGCAGCACCAAGCCCAGCAGACGAATTCTCATCATGTGTTTTGGTCTGGCCTTTGATGACATTTTCTTGGGTGAGGATCTCCGGGGAGGTGATGGTGGTGGACAAGTCGGCTGGCTCATCCTCCGTGCTTCTTCTTCTTCTCCTGTTGTTGCATTGCATGAAGGTGCTGCAGGTGCTGACCTCGCATAGCCGGGTGATGCAGTGCAGGTAGTAGGTGGAGACGGTCTCGTTCTGCTGCTGCTGGAAGCGGAAAGCCGGGAAGGAGAAGCGGGCGCTCTGGCTCATGCCGTTCTCGATGATGGTGGTGAGCTGTTCAGTCTCGCAGGGCATTAACAGGTTGAAGAAGGTGGAGTTGCTAGGAAGCGGGGAGATTGAGGCGTAGCACCGGTCCAGGAGTACGTTGTACTGGCCTGTCAAGTTAGTGGCCTTCACCTCCACGTAGACATTGGTCCTCAGCTCGATTCCATTCTCTGGCATCACCAGGGGGCTTGTGTACTGTTCATCGCTGAACAGTTCCAGGCGCAGGGTGCTGATGAAGCTGCCATTGTTGTCCTTCAATGCGATAGAGGAGGCTGACACATCGATCTGGGTGTTGTTGATCAGGTACTCTAAGGGGTAGGCGCAGGAGTAATAGTACTTCATCTCCGCATTGTAGGTGATTGTCCCTGTGGTAGGATCAGAGGATCGCACAATGCCACTGACGTTGACTGTCTGGATGTTGGAGAAGTCTGAGAACACCCCTGTGCCGGCAGCGCTGGTGGTCCTGAAGAGACTTCCACAGGCATGGGTATTGTTCAAGGGGAAGTTGAAACGCACCACGGGTGGAGTGACAGATGTATCCAGGGTTCCGCTGCAGGCTGCCTCCGTATGATGGTTCACGATCATCAGTGACTCGTTGTAGCCGGTGTAGACGACAGGGCAGGCTTGGATTGCCAGACTGATGGAGTCGGTGCCACATGTCACTGCGATGTCAGTGTATTCTGGTCGCCTCGCTTCTCCCATTGCACCACAGGCACTCAATGTCAGCTGACTACTACTTCTTCCTATGATGGTGGCGAGGATTACAACAATGTGAAAATTCATCTTGGCTCTATAGCAGTGGTCCGCTCCTGTGTCTGGAATCTCTGGATACCTTGTTTAAGTCAGCTCTGAAGTTAAACGCAGGTTGATGCTGGTGATGGGTGTTCAGGAGTCTTTTATAGTATGTCTCTTTCACTGCGATTGGTTCAAAACAAGGTCAAAGCACACTTTATGTACAGCTATATGTTAACAATTGCATTGTATTTTAAGGGGAAGGGCGGCAGCATGAATTATACCCTTAGGGCAACAACCTGAAATCCGAAGCATATTGTCTTCAGAAACTGTAACAAAATGATTGAGGAATGAGAGGTTTCACTATATTTATTAACCATCATGGATAATATCAATTGGGAATAAGGTAATACCAATGGGGATTGATATGGGCAGTATTTTAAATACGTAATTAAAATACTTTTTTTGTATTTGGCTGGCACAGGAAAAATGTATGTAATTTGTATTAAGATACTTTCAGATCTTGTATTTTCTGTATTTAAAATACTGAAAATACATGTTATTTTAAATATTTTAAACATTTACACAGGTTTATAGCCTACTGTGGAATAAATAAAACCCCATGTGAGATGTCACTTCTACTCCGCCTCTGATTGGCTTACCCACCCTCAGAACAAATTGTTTTTTTAATAAATCTTTTTTTATTGGAGAATAACAATTTCAACATTCAGCCTTAAATAATACAGCTCTCTATAGATTTTCTTTTTTTAAAACAAACAATGTCATAAAATAAAACACCCTATCGCAAGAAAATAAATGACATTAAACAATAACAAAAAGAAAAACAGACAAATAGAAACCTCAGAACAAATTGAACCATAAATGAGAGGCAGAGTAGAATTCTTTTTTTTTTTTTTTTTTTTTTTACAGTGTGTAACAGTCTGACAGTAGTAGGCCTAAGCCAATAGTCTTACTCTTTTGACACATCAGTTTGATTGTTGATTGTTGCACGGGTGGTTTAGTGTAATATTTTATTGGTTTAATTGTTAAAAGTTTCAGGAAATGCGTCCAAGCGAAAAACTGTAAAATAAGCGTGTATCCTCCGGGCAGTGAAATGCAATGTCATTGGAAGTTAACACAACCATGTAAATGGAACTATTTCAAAGCTTGGTGGCCTTTTGCACAGAACAATCACAAACCGCTTTGTGATCAATTATTGCACAATTAAACATTCTGTGCTTTTATATTATATATAACCATTACATAACAAAACAATGTTTTGGCAACGCACAAATATTAGTTTAACTCAGAGTGTAAATATGTGGTTCAGTACAACTACAAACACTGCACTCTAATGAACCCAAAAAGACATGATCTCCATAAAACCTCATTCATACTTTCAGTCCCATTTATACCAACAATATCAGTATTTTTATATGGATGCATCACCACGGACACACACACACACACACACAGATGGATATACAGCGCCGAAAACACAGTTTCTCTACAAAATAAAACGACAAAAAAGGATGAAAGAGAGGAAAGAAAATAGATTTGATTCTACACATTAACTTTATAACTTTATATTTGAAACGTAGATTTAATTTACGTAAGAGAGGTGTGTGAACTCCTAACCTAGAATCAAACAACAAAGACGAGCATGTAAGTATGAACCCAGGTCTCATATATCACAGGCAGCAGCTCTAACTAGTTGGCTAAACTCCAAGGCTCATACCAGGCTCGTGGACACAATATCATTGGGTAGCCAGGTGTCAATCAACTGTAGTCAACCTACCAGGTTCTGAGGGGGTGGGACTAAACAAGAAGAGTGTGAGAAACGGGTGGAAACCTAGGGGTGAAAACTGTTGTTTATTAATAAAATGTTATTAAGAGCCAGGCTGAGCATATAGATCAGAGTGTAACCCTGTTAAAAACAAGAAGGTTAGTGTGTTTCTGTTTGGAGCTGGGTTTTCACTCAGTATTTCTACCATAACCAGCACATCTGGGCACCTCAATGTAAAATATTTTGTTCAAACTGTAAAAAAAATAATTGGGGGGAAATGGTCTATAAAGCAGGGGTCTTCAAAGTTTTTCAGGCCAAGGACCCCTTCGCTGAGAGAGAAATGAAGCAGGAACCCCTTAGCTGAGAGAGAGAGATGAAGCAGGGACCCCTTAGCTGAGAGAGAGATGAAGCAGGGACCCCTTAGCTGAGATAGAGAAGCATAGCTGAGAGAGAGATGAAGCAGGGACCCCCTTAGCTGAGAGACAGATGAAGCAGGGACCCCCACTACATATTGTATGAAATTGTGTTGCAGATTAAACATTTTCATAGATTTCATAGATAGCTTCATAGACTGTCATCAGTGTTGTGTATTTTTTGTTTGTGTTCATTTCAGACATTTAACCACTTAAACCTTCAATAGGCTACTTAGTAATTGATTTGCTCCTTTCCCCCTTACACCAAACCTCTGCCGAAAATAGCCGATCTACAAGCTCACAACGCCTTTGTGTCTTGCGTTGTTGTGAGCTTGTAGATCTGCTATTTTCGGCTAATGTTCCCCTGAGAATAGGGATGTAAAAAAAAACATCCTATCACACAAAGATTTGGCGGACCCCTATAGTAGCTCTGAGGATCCCCTAGGGGTCCCGGACCCCCTGTTGAAGACCCCTGGTCTAAAGTAAAGTCTACATGATTAGAACATGCTTAAACATTCGACAATTAAGGTCTAATATTTCTACAATTACTACAAATTGCTACAAAACCTGTATATCCAGTCATTTTGGGGCATAAACTAGAAGTTGAAGGATAAATTAAGTCTGATAATGATGTACCGTGCATATTCACATCATGTATGTACTTTACTTTACGACCATTTTTCAAATATATAATGTTTTAATAAGTTGGGCCGGTTTTAAGACGTGTGTTTGGTGGGGATCTTTTAAGTTTAATGCACAGGAACATCCGGTAAAAATACTTTTACTTTTACTCAGAAAGTACATTTCAGAGCCTGTACTTTTTTTTACTTTTACTCGAGTAATTATTTGAATGAGTACTTCTACTTTTACCAAAGTGTTTTTTTACACAAGTAATTGTACTTCTACTCGAGTACAGAATGTCAGTACTTTTCCCATCTCTGGCAATTTAGTATTTTTATAGTTTGTATTTTAATAACAACACTTACACAGTACCATACCTGTCTGTCTGTGTGCACCTGGATCCTCTACTGCGGTGACGCCATCCTCTGGTAGGCTATGCAGTTACAAGTCTTGAACACCTCTACTGCAACAGCTTTAGTTGCAGGGTCCTGAAGCACACTATCCAAACACCATTAAAACACTATTAAACGTCCTATCCTTTAACTATAAATATCCATGTAATTACAGTTCTCAGATAGCATCCATACTCACTCAGAAATGTGTTCAAATGTCTCACACTCTCTCTTCTCCTCCAGGCTAGTGTTAGTTGATGAGCAACAGACCACTTTGCACTTATTAATGTCAGCCGGTTATGGTAGAAATACTGAGTGAAAACCCAGCTCCAAACACACTAACCTTCTTGTTTTTAACAGGGTTACACACTGATCTACTGTATATGCTCACCCTGGCTCTTAATAACATTTTATTAATAAACAACAGTTTTCACCTCTATGGTTCAAAAAAACTGATGGGCCATCATAAGTCCAGGTGTCTTAATATTTCCTGTGGTGTCCCTCAGGGGTCAGTCTTGGGCCCCAAACTATTTATCTTATATATTAATGATATTTGTAGAGTTTCTAATGACTTAAATTGTGTTGTTTTTGCTGACGACACAAATATATTTTGTTCTGGGGATGACCTGAAGCAGCTTGTAGAGATGGTAAATAAGGAAATGAGGAAACTAAAATGTTGGTTTGACACACACAAATTATCCTTGAACTTGAACAAAACAAAATTTATGGTGTTTGGGAACCGAAAAATTGATACAAATATTCATGTGGAAATTGAAGATGTGGTGATAGAGAGGGTGTATGAAAACAAGTTCTTGGGTGTTCTGTTGGACCACAAACTATGCTGGAAACCCCACATAAATTATCTGTGCTCCAAGATGGCAAGGAGCATTGGCATCTTGGCCAAAACTAAGCACATATTGAACCATCAAGCCTTACACACACTTTATTGTGCACTTATCCTACCATACTTGAACTATTGTGTGGAAGTATGGGGTAACACCTATAAGAGCTCCCTAAAAATGATATGCACACTTCAAAAAAGAGCAATAAGGATAGTTCACAATGTTGGTTATCTTGAGCACACAAATACTTTGTTTTTACAGTCAAATATTTTAAAATTAAGGAAAAAAATATAAGAAAAGCATTTTTAAGAAGTATAGTAATGAGGAGGGACATTTTAATGTGAATTGTTGATGGTGATGGATAGGTTTGTGCATGGTGAAGTTGTATTGAAGTACAAATGTATTTGTTTTTTCTATTAGTTTTTTTCTTTTCAAGATATTGTTTCTAATAAGATTTTGTGTAAATATGAAACTGTAATAGGTAGTAGATATAGGTATCTATTTTATAAGCATTAGCTTCTTCCTGCTCCTTTTCGAACACTTAGATTTATTGTTCATTGAGATAGTTGAAATAGTTTTTAGAATATTTTGTATTCTTTACTTTATTGTTTTATTGTGACTTTTTTTATTGTATGATGTTCGAAACAAATAAAACGAAACAAAACGAAACGGAATGGTTTTCACCCATTTCTCACACTCTTTTTGTTTAGTCCCACCCCCTCAGAACCTGGTAGGTTGACTACAGTTGATTGACACCTGGCTACCCAATGACATTGTGTCCACGAGCCTGGTATGAGCCTTGGAGTTTAGCCAACTAGTTAGTGCTGCTGCCTGTGATATATGAGACCTGGGTTCAAATTGACATGCTTGTCTTTGTTGTTTGATTCTAGGTTAAGAGTCTTTGTTGTTTGATTCTAGGTTAAGAGTTCAAACACCTCTCTTACATAAATGAAATCTATGTTTGAAATATAAAGTTATAAAGTTAATGTGTGGAATCAAATCTATTTTCTTTCCTCTCTTTCATCCTTTTTTTGTCGGTCACTGTGAAACTGTGTTTTCGGCCCTGTCACACACACACACACACACACACACACACACACACACACACACACACACACACACACACACACACACACACACACACACACACACACACACACACACACACACACACACACACACACACACACACACACACACACACACACACACACACACACACACACACACACACACACACACACACACACACACACACACACACACACACACACACACACACACACACACACACACAGTGTCCATCCATCTGTGTGTGTGTGTGTGTGTGTGTGTGTGTGTGTGTGTGTGTGTGTGTGTGTGTGTGTGTGTGTGTGTGTGTGTGTGTGTGTGTGTGTGTGTGTGTGTGTGTGTGTGTGTGTGTGTGTGTGTGTGACCGTGGTGATGCATCCATATAAAAATACTGATATTGAAAGTATGAGTGAGGTTTTATGGAGATCATGTTCATTACAGTGCAGTGTTTGTAGTTGTACTGAACCACATACAGTATTTACACTCCGAGTTAAACTAGTATTTGTGTGCGTTGCCAAAACATTGTTTTGTTATGTAATGGTTATAAATAATATAAAAGCACAGAATGTTTATTGTTTATCACAAACAATACAAACTGCCGGGAGGATAAACGCTTATTTTACATATTACAGTTTTTCGCTTGGACGCATTTCCTTAAACTTTTAACAATGAAACCAATAAAATATTAAACTAAACCACCCGTGCAACAATAAACAATCAAACTGATGTGTCAAAAGAGTAAGACACTGCTGTAAGTCAGTCAATCACTACAACAATGTCTCCAAATGTATAACAGTATTTGCATCAAAACTATTTTTTTATTTTACCTTTTTATTATTTAATTATTCTGTCACTGTTGCACAACCAATCTCTGGGGACAAACATTACAGTCAAGTTCGACTTGACTTTCATTGGGCATCCAGTCTCTCCTCCCTGTCTACCTGACCTCTGTGGTCCCCTCTCCCTTCTGCCCCACCACCATGTACTTGGACACACCCTCTTGCACGGCCTGACTACTGACACCTGCTTCTGGATTGAATTGACAGTGTGAATATTAATTAATCTTCAATTGAGAGAAGGGAAGTTACTCACTCCAATCACCCATCATGCTGGCCTAATCTTTTGTACAAATGCTCATTGTACGGATTTATTTTACATGCAATGATTTACTCAATGATCAACTGTGTCAGTGCAAATGGGAAATGTACATAGACAATAGAAAGAAAGAAAAGAAAACGTTTTGATTGGAATGTTAAAGAGGAATGAAAATTGCCTCTACGCTATGACAACGGCGTTAAGTGTTTTGCTTTCTGTATGAACACAAAGAGAAGTGAAATACTATAGTGTAATTGGCCAATTACCTTAACCACATGAACCCTAGCGTCCCTAGGGCAAACATTATATTCTGCAAAAAATAGCTGATCTACCAGCTCACAACACATCACAACGTGTTGAGCTTGTAGATCGGCACAAAGAGTTTGTGTAGAGGGAGATAAATGGACCTATAGTATTGAGCCCTGGAGGACCCTGGTCAACTGTGTGGGGTTATAAGGCTCTGTTAAGAGACTGAGGTCAGAGTTTCAAGAATTGCATCCAAGTAATTGAATAGAAACTGTATAATATCTTATTCTGAATTTTGATTCCTGCACTGAACTCTCTGAACTAAATGTCTTTTAAGGAGTTTCATATCCATGTCCTAATGCCAAACACATTTGAATTTCCATATGGAGTTCTTCTCTTCGGAATAGTGTTGAATAGGGAAAATGGAAAAACACAGAGGTGAATGGAATAACTATAGCATAGTCATTAGATAGTCAACGTCAGTAGGTCAATCTCCGCTACAAATGATCCTTACTGGGTCATTACTGAATGTTCTCCATCCGGAGGATTTGTATGGGATCTTCAGGTATTCAGCAGATATGGGTTACTGTACTTTATGTTAAGTTACTTCACGATTCCTTAGTCTGTCTGTGACCCAGTTCACAGATATCTTTATTTTGTTACAGTTGCTGAAGACAATATGCTTCGGATTTCAGGTTGTTGCCCTAAGGGTATAATTCCACGCTGCCGCCCTTCTCCATAAAATACAATGCAATTGTTAACAATTAGCTGTACATACTGTATAGTGTGCTTTGACCTTGTTATGAGCCAACCGCAGTGAAAGACATACTATAAAAGACTCCTGAACACCCATCACCAGCATCAACCTGCGTTTGCCTTCAGAGCTGACTAAACAAGGTATCCAGAGATTCCAGACACAGGAGCGGACCACTGCTGTAGAGCCAAGATGAATTTTCAAATTATTTTAATCGTCGCCACCATCATAGGAAGAAGTAGTAGTCAGCTGACATTGAGTGCCTGTAATACATTAGGAGAAGCGCGGCGACCAGAAGTCACTGACATCGCAGTGACATGTGGCACCGACTCCATCAGTCTGGCAATCCAAGCCTGCCCCGTCGTCTACACCGGCTACAACGAGTCACTGATGATAGTGAACCATCATACGGAGGCAGCCTGCAGGGGAACCCTGGATACATCTTTATCTCCACCCGTGGTGCGTTTCAACTTCCCCTTGAACAATACCCATGCCTGTGGAAGTCTCTTCAGGACCACCAGCGCTGCCGGCACAGGAGTGTTCTCAGACTTCTCCAACATCCAGACAGTCAACATCAGTGGCATTGTGCGATCCTCTGATCCCACCACAGGGACAATCACCTACAATGCGGAGATGAAGTACTATTACTCCTGCAACTACCCCTTAGAGTACCTGATCAACAACACCGAGATCGATGTGTCAGCCTCCTCTATCGCATTGAAGGACAACAATGGCAGCTTCATCAGCACCCTGCGCATGGAACTGTTCAGCAATGAACAGTACACAAGCCCCCTGGTGATGCCAGAGAATGGAATCGAGCTGAGGACCGACGTCTATGTGGAGGTGAAGGCCACCAACTTGACAGGCCAGTACAACGTACTCCTGGACCGGTGCTACGCCTCAATCTCCCCGCTTCCTAGCAACTCCACCTTCTTCAACCTGTTAATGCCCTGCGAGACTGAACAGCTCACCACCATCATCGAGAACGGCATGAGCCAGAGCGCCCGCTTCTCCTTCCCGGCTTTCCGCTTCCAGCAGCAGCAGAACGAGACCGTCTCCACCTACTACCTGCACTGCATCACCCGGCTATGCGAGGTCAGCACCTGCAGCACCTTCATGCAATGCAACAACAGGAGAAGAAGAAGAAGCACGGAGGATGAGCCAGCCGACTTGTCCACCACCATCACCTCCCCGGAGATCCTCACCCAAGAAAATGTCATCAAAGGCCAGACCAAAACACATGATGAGAATTCGTCCCAGACCAAAACACATAATGAGAATTCGTCTGCTGGGCTTGGTGCTGCTGTAGGTGTTTTAGCCTTTGTGTGTATTGTTGCCCTGTGCATCGCTGCCGTCTTTTACAAGAGGCTCAGGAACTAAAAGCAAACCTCCTTGAGCTGAAGGCGGGATAATGGGGCATCGGGCTATAGGCTAAATACTGTCTTTTGAGGTGTACCATATCCGTCAGCTTGTCTAACTTTTGTGGTTGAGGACAGGGCTTGGTTCATCTCACTGTTGTTTGTTGGGGAAGATATTAGTTTGTCCGTCATCATAGGCTAAACCGTGTAGGAATATCTACATTTTAGATGAAGAAGGAATGTGATTGAGATGTTTAGATAGATGTTGGTCTAATATGGACCCCATATTATGAGGGAATTTTGTTTGGTCGCGACAACCTCACTTTTCTTTTCTAACTTTGTTACCGTTTCTTGACGGTTGGCAATGCATGTATGCGATTCATAAGCTATTACTTAAAGAGGGGAAAAAGTAGTTGGAAGGAAAATATAAAAAAGGTTCATAAACCCAGTTTTAATATGTGAAAGTTTGTGGAATGTTTTGAAAGGAAAGTCAATGTACCCTCCAAAGTATTACTTCGTTTAATTTATTGAATTTATCATCTTGCTTGAAAAAGAAAACCATAGCAAATAAAGGGCTTTTAGTTTGCACTTTATATGACTGGAAGTGTATGTAATACATATTGTGTATGTAAATACTATTATTATTACTATTAATCAGTAATAAGATGTGTGTAATTACCGTACAGTACATCTGTTGTACAGGAAGGTTACTGTCAAGGAAATGTACTTTTAAGTGTAACATTTAAAACATTTTGTAAAACCATAAATGAAATAAATAAAGATGAAATTACATTTTATTGTCATTGTGACACTTTATTCTTGAGTTATCTTTACTCGCTTCTATCTCATTTCTTTTCCACACATTTGAGGTATGCTTGGAGTACAATAATTTCACTGCCTGCAATGTTGCGTGAGCAGCTAATCTCCGGCATCCCTGGAACAATCGGCATATGTCTTTGCAAAGATACTCCTGGGAGGCCAAGGAAAAACGTCTGCCTCAAATCTTTCACACAAGTGGGCCAGTTATAGCGTGACCAGGAGGCCGAATTTTGCAAAACATTGTTTATTTTATATTACTCCTACAGATTTTGGCCAAACCTCACGCAAATCGGTACACATTATCTCTATAGTCATGTGATCAAGAAGAATCTGTCAGATTTTTCATATTCCATCCTGATTGGCTACATATGGCTTAAGTTTGTGAGAGTGGCCCGTTTTGCACAAAATGCCACAAATCAATTATCCAATTGCCGTGAAACTTTGCACACACATTCCGACTAGGCCAAGGGAGAACCTCCAAATTGTTCAAATCGGCCTCATGGTGGCTCTACAAAAGCCGACTTCACGTTTTGGTCTATAACTGTGCCTAAAACTTTAATTTGATATTTTAAAGTACAGTTAAAAAATACATATACATATATAAGAACACTTTCATTGACTTTATTCAAGTGGATTTTTATGTGGTTACACCATTTGACATTTCCAGCCACATTCTGTAATTTGAATTGTAAACATTTTGCAAATGTCTTTTCAAATGACATGAAATCAAGATGACTACAAAATGTACATTTTAACAAACCTGATACATGGCTTTAAAATATGATTTTAAAAGATTTTCGACATGTGTACATTCACGTCATGAATTAAAATAATTTGAGAAATAATGTCAAACTAGACCAGTGTTGCCAGAGTGAGGGAGCGAGAGAAATAAGCAACCAGGTCTATGAAAACAAGCCGGACCGCAGACAAACATATTCATTTGGAGGTCCTTGACATGAACATTTTTGAGAACCACTGGTTTAAACATTTCATTTCATTTTTTCTTGTGATACAGTGTTTTATTTTATGTCATTGTTTGTTTAAAAAAAAGATGTTCTGATGGTGGCTAAGCCAATCAGAGGCAGAGTAGAAGTGACATCTCACAATAGTTTTATTTATTCCACAGTAGGCTATAAACCTGTGTAAATGTTTAAAATAACATGTATTTTCTGTATTTTAAATACAGAAAATACAAGACCTGAAAGTATCTGAATACAAATTACATCAATTTTTCCCCATGCCAGCCAAATACATTTTTTTTAAATTTGAAATACATTTAAAATACTGCCCATATCTGTCCCCACTGATATCACCTTATTCCCAATTGATTATCCATCAATCAATTGGGACTGATTATCCATCGATGACTAATACATTTAGTGAAAACTCCTCATTACACAATTATCTTATGTGTATGGGATGTATAGGTGTGTGTCAAGTCAAGTCAAATTTATTTAAATAGCACATTTAAAAACATCAGCAGTTGACCCAAAGTGCTTTCCAAAACAAGAGCAAAAAATCACACCCAGTGTGAAGTGGGCGGTGTGGTCATCACAGTGATGGAAGAAGTGATGGAAGAAAAGTAATATTGTGGACCAACCATTGTACACTCCTAACTTTAAAAAAAACATAAATGTTTTTTTTAAAAGTGCATAGTCCTATTTATAGGGCTATGCACATGTGTCATTTTTCACTAGCCAATCACAGTCCTGAATAGACTGTGATTGGCCAATCACGGTGCAGGGTTAGGGGGGTACAATGGTGGCCAATCACAGCGCAGGGTTGGGGGGGTGCAATGGGACCCCCTGTCCAAACCTCACATATAGGGGCGGTTTCACCGCCCAGAAATAGACCTTAGTCTATTCAGTCTAGTGTTAGTCTAGTGTGTGACTCGCCATGAGAGTCAGACTCCACAACAGTGGCTATAGGAGCTCTTGTTGTACAGCTCTGCAGGCTTATGGGATGCAGTGCGTTCTTGAACACAGAGGACGAACATATTTAGTACAGATGCATTTCTACAAGCAGTTGGACATTGGTTGTGTACGCCAACTTGGGTTCCCAGTTCCCAGTCCCAGTTCTGAACCAATTCATTTTCAGTGGAAACACTCTGAACTGGAGTTCAGGAATGGAACAATGTACCTTTAATCCTCTAAAGTTGGCCAGGACACCCATGACCCAGGACCCATTCAAATTGCATTATAAAACAACACGTGAGACGCCAGAGGGTTTTAAGCAACAAACAAAGCCAATCGAAGGAGTTTGTGGGCAGAACTAATGATGAACTTTAAGTAACAAGTGCGATACAAGTGGGAAAATATGTAGTTTCAAATTAGTGCTTGTTTTACTGCTTCGGTTCTGTTTAATTAGGTTTTAGGTGAATTGGTGTTATTTTAAGTGATACTAGAGATTCTTTGTTTATATATTTATTTTATTCATTTATTTCCATGCATTTGTAATGTTTGTCGGTTTTACATTGAGGACCACTTTGGAAATAAGTGTTTTAAGTGCTATCCTCTGTTTTGTCTGTTTGAATCCAAATGAAGGCCTGGTTATCTTATTATTATTATGCTGTACAGTAGTGTGAGCTGGAGAACCCTCTCACCTCTTCAGACTCCACCTTAGCCCGTAGCACTTGTCCTAGCCTTGACGACCTTGCAGGATTATGCAAAGGCTAAAATGTAATTTAGATAATAGCATGTTATGTAGAGACAGATACCAGGTCATTGTTGAGCTGGCATCCTATAGTACAGATTCAATGCAGATTATAGATTTTTTGGGGGGATATTCTACGGTTAGACTGATGATAGGTGCTTGGTTTACTTATGTATTAGTTTATTGGTACTATTTCTATGCATTTGATGTTGTCCTTGCTTACTGTAAATCCCTCTGGATTAAGAGCGTCTGCTAAATGCTTAAATTGTAACTTGTAACCCAGTACCCTGTGTGTCTGTCTGTCTGTCTGTCTGTCTGTCTGTCTGTCTGCTGGAGAACCCACTTATGAACTTATGACCATTCTTTTTCTGTATTTTAGCAATTTAGTATTTTTATAGTTTGTATTTTAATAACAACACTTACACAGTACCCTACCTGTCTGTCTGTGTGCACCTGGATCCTCTACTGCGGTGACGCCATCCTCTGGTAGGCTATGCAGTTACAAGTCTTGAGCTTCTCTACTGCAACATCTTTGGTAGCAGGGTCAGAATCAGAATCAGAATCAGAATCAGAATCAGTTTTATTGTCACATCACAGGTTTACAAGGTAAAAAAGTGGGTGAAATTCTTTTTTGTACATCGTTCCCATCGCAACGTTAGTTTCCATAGAAAGAAGAGGGGGGGGGGAGAAGAAGAGGGTGGGGGGCAGGTGGGAAGGAGATCAAAACAAGAGAGCAACAGAAGGCCAGACAAGTTATCTACATATTTACAAATTACCTGAGATAATAAAAAAAAAAAAAAAAAACTAAACTAAGGTGCCTGAGCATAGCAGCAATGTATTGTATACTGTGCATGTTATACTTATACTGTGCATGATAGACAATGGACGTTAAGGTGCTTAGAGGAAAAGGAGCACAATAAAAAAAGACCAAAAAAAGTCAGTGCGTTATACAAGGGATTAAGGTGCAAAAGGTCAGTGCGTGTCCACCTAGAGTGGACTGACCCTAGTATAATCCGCAAGTAGCTCCATGAGGGAGTGCAACAAAAGTCATTTGTACCTGGTGTAGTCCACAGGTGTGTCCGAGGGGGGGCTAAAGTCCAAGTCATTGTCCCTGGTATAATCCACAGGTGTGTTCAGGAAGAGCCAGAAAAGTCTGCGCCGCCTGCTGTCAGGCTGCTGAACTCATCCAGGCTTATGCCCCATTCAGCATTCTGACAGCAGCTGGATTGAAACTACACCAAAACCTGGTGGTGGAACTCTTGATACTGCGGTAGAGCCCCTTGCCCGGTCGCGGTCGTTGTAGGGGGTTGAACAGTCTGTGACTTGGGTGGTGCTTGTCCTTGATGATGCGCTTGGCTTTGACCACGCACCGCTTTTTGTACAGTTCCTGGAGCGCTGGGAGCTCGATTCCCATTATCCGCTCTGCCGATCGCACTACTCGTTGTAGGCTGATCTTTTCTCGGGCAGTGCAGTTCCCGTACCAGGCCGTGACACAGCCTGTTAGGATGCCTTCAACAGAACTTGTTGTAGTACAGCCTGAGGATGCGACGTCCTACTCCGAGCTTCTTCAGGCGGCGGAGCCAGTACAGTTGCTGCTGAGCCTTTTTCCTCACGTGTGTGGAGTGCGTCTCCCATTTGAGGTCCTCCTCGATGTGTACTCCGAGGAACTTGAACTCGCTGACCCTTTCCACTGCAGCACCGTCGATGAGGATGGGCGCATGGTCTCTCCGCGGCCTCCTGAAGTCCACGATCAGTTCTTTGGTCTTGTCGACGTTGAGAGAGAGGTTGTTCTCCCGGCACCAGTGTGCCAGTGATTTGATCTCCTCTCTGTAGTCAGACTCGTCGTTGTTGACGATTCGGCCTATCACTGTCGTGTCGTCCGCGTACTTTATGATGGTGTTGGAGACATGTGTGGCTATGCAGTCATACGTGTACAGGGAGTAGAGGAGAGGGCTCAGCACGCATCCCTGGGGTGCTCCGGTGTTGAGGGTCAGGGGGTCGGATGTGATGCTGCCCATTCTCACCACCTGATGTCGGTTGGACAAGAAGTCCTGTATCCAGTCGCACATGCTTGGGTGTAGCCCTAGGTGTCTGAGCTTTTTGTCAAGTATTGCTGGGACAATGGTGTTGAATGCTGAGCTGTAGTCCACGAACAGCATACGTACATATTTGTCCTTCAGCAGCTTGTTGTCCATGTGCGAGAGGACGGTGTGGAGAGCCATGGCAATAGCGTCGTCGGTGGATCTGTTTTTGCGGTATGCATACTGCCACGGATCCAGCGAGGCAGGTAGCGTGGAGCTGATGTATTCCCTCACCAGTTTCTCGAAACACTTGCTGACGATCGGGGTGAGAGCAACAGGTCTCCAGTCGTTCAGGCATGTCACTTTGGCCTTTTTGGGAATGGGCACAATGGTTGACATTTTGAACCCTGCAGGGACCACAGCCAGGGAGAGGGAGAGGTTAAAGATGTCAGCGAAGACACCCGCCAGCTGGTCTGCACATGTCTTAAGGACCCGGCCTGGAATCCCATCAGGTCCGGCTGCCTTGTGGATGTTGACCCGTGTGAAGGCTGTACGCACTTCTCTCTCCGAGATGGTTAGAGGGTTCTCCTCTGCTGGTGCTGCTGATGGCCCCGCTTGGCTGCCGCGGTTGGAGCTGATCTCAAACCGGCCGTAGAAAGTGTTCAGTTCGTTGGGGAGGGAGGCAGGCGGGTTCACCTCGCTTCTGGTTCTTGTTTTGCAGTCTGTCAAGGTGTGTACTGCCTGCCATGTGCTCCTGATGTCGCCATTGCTGAGTTTGTCTTGCATCTTTTTTGTGTAGGCCTTTTTCGCCTTCCTGATGGCGCTGTTTAGGGCCGCGCACGTCGTGTTGCGCGTTTCCACGTCGCCAGATTTGAAACCAGCATCCCGTTCATGCAGATGTGCACGTACTCCGCTGTCCGTCCTGAAGCACACTATCCAAACACCATTAAAACACTATTAAACGTCCTATCCTTTAACTACTGTATAAATATCCATTTTATTACAGTTCTCAGAAATGTGTACAAATGTCTCACTCTCTCTCTTCTCCTCCAGGCTAGTGTTAGTTGATCAGCCACAGCCCACTTTGCACTTATTAATGTCAGCTGGTTATGGTAGAAATACTGAGTGAAAACCAAGCTCCAAACACACTAACCTTCTTGTTTTTAACAGGGTTACACACTGATCTATATGCTCAGCCTGGCTCTTAATAACATCTTATTAATAAACAACAGTTTTCACCTCTATGGTTCAAAAAAACAGATGGGCCATCATAAGTCCAGGTGTCTTAATATTTCCTGTGGTGTCCCTCAGGGGTCAGTCTTGGGCCCCAAACTATTTATCTTATATATTAATGATATTTGTAGAGTTTCTAATGACTTAAATGTTGTTGTTTTTGCTGACGACAGAAATATATTTTGTTCTGGGGATGACCTGAAGCAGCTTGTAGAGATGGTAAATAAGGAAATGAGGAAACTAAAATGTTGGTTTGACACAAACAAATTATCCTTGAACTTGAACAAAACAACATTTAATTGATACAAATATTCATGTGGAAATTGAAGATGTGGTGATAGAAAGGGTGTATGAAAACAAGTTCTTGGGTGTTCTGTTGGACCACAAACTATGCTGGAAACCCCACATAAATTATCTGTGCTCCAAGATGGCAAGGAGCATTGGCATCTTGGCCAAAACTAAGCACATATTGAACCATCAAGCCTTACACACACTTTATTGTGCACTTATCCTACCATACTTGAACTATTGTGTGGAAGTATGGGGTAACACCTATAAGAGCTCCCTAAAAAGGATATGCACACTTCAAAAAAGAGCAATAAGGATAGTTCACAATGTTGGTTATCTTGAGCACACAAATACTTTGTTTTTACAGTCAAATATTTTAAAATGTATGGACCTTGTCAATTTTAAATCTGTATTGATGTTTTTTAAAGCAAGGAATGATTTACTCCGGCCTTCTGCTCAGCTGCTCCTCGACTGTGGAATGCCCTCCCGGACCATCTGAGAGCACCACAGTCGATTGACACTTTTAAAGGGCCTAAAAACCTTCCTTTTTAACAAGGCATTTGCATAGATAGAGATGTAGTTGTTTTATCTTTTTAAACTTCTACTGTGCCTGCTGACTTGATTTGAAGTTTATTCATTTCACAGTTTTTTTATTATTGTTGTTTTCTCTTTCTTTTTATGTTTTTAATCCTGTAGCACTTTGAGATTTGCTTCAAATATAAAGTGCGTTACAAATAAAATGTATTATTATTATTATTATTACTCCCAAAGAACCTTCAAAAAATGTTTAAAGATAAAGAAGTAGGAAGATATGACCTAAGAAGGAAGGAAGACTTACAGCAGCCTTTTGCTCCCACTACACAAAAAAGTATGTGCATTTCAGTCTGCGGGGTTACACTGTGGAACGAACGCCAGGAAGAAATAAAACAAAGCAATAGTATACCACATTTTAAACATCAATATAAGAAAAGCATTTTTAAGAAGTATAGTATTCGGCTACTCCTCGGATTGGGGCCCATGACCCACCTTTCTCCCACCCATTTTGCCAGCCTAGGCTGGCTCAGGGTGGAAGACAGGGTTAAACAACTAAAAATGGGACTGGCCTTCAAAATTGTAAATGCAAATTTGCCCGATATGCCCCCTATTCCCGCATATCTGAGTAAATACCTCCAAAAGGTTAGCGACACCCACAGTCACAATACCAGAGGGAGCGTTAACAACAATTTGGTACCACCCACCCATAAAACAAACATGGGCAAATTCTCCTTCTACAGCACTGCCACCCAGGATTGGAATAGTCTAACTCCATCCCTCAAAAAATGCAGTTCGCTGGGCTCATTTAAAAGAGCCTTAAAAAAATCACCTTTCAGGAGGCCAAAGGAGGAGGTAGTACCATTTTCCCGTTAGACAGCAGACCCTCCCCCCCCTGTTCTTGTACATTTTTTTTTTTTTTTGTACATAGTGTTATTATTTTTTTATGTTTATTTTGTAATGATATTTGAACTGTGGTGCCACTATATATATATAAATTATATACCAAGGCCCTCATTGGAAACAAGTCCGCAAGGACTTTTATGAACGGACCTGTTAGACAAAGTATTTTAAATGTAACTGTGCTGTTTTACATTTTTTTGCCTAATAAAATATTCAATCAATCAATCAATCAATAGTAATGAGGAGGGAAATTTTAATGTGAATTGTTGATGGTGATGGATAGGTGCATGGTGAAGTTGTATTGAAGTACAAATGTATTAGTTTTTTCTATTTGTTTTTTTCTTTTCAAGATATTGTTTCTAATAAGATTTTGTGTAAATATGAAACTGTAATAGGGGGTAGGATATTTTATAAGCATTATAGCTTCTTCCTGCTCCTTTTCGAACACTTAGATTTATTGTTCATTGAGATAGTTGAAATAGTTTTTAGAATATTTTGTATTCTTTACTTTATTGTTTTATTGTGACTTTGTTTTATTGTATGATGTTCGAAACAAATAAAACGAAACAAAACCAAACGGAATGGTTTTCTTTTCACCCATTTCTCACACTCTTTTTGTTTAGTCCCACCCCCTCAGAACCTGGTAGGTTGACTACAGTTGATTGACACCTGGCTACCCAATGACATTGTGTCCACGAGCCTGGTATGAGCCTTGGAGTTTAGCCTACTAGTTAGTGCTGCTGCCTGTGATATATGAGACCTGGGTTCAAATTTACATGCTTGTCTTTGTTGTTTGATTCTAGGTTAAGAGTCTTTGTTGTTTGATTCTAGGTTAAGAGTTCAAACACCTCTCTTACATAAATGAAATCTATGTTTGAAATATAAAGTTATGAAGTTAGTGTGTGGAATCAAATCTATTTTCTTTCCTCTCTTTCATCCTTTTTTTGTCGCTCACTCATTTGTGATAATTTCTCGTCTCCGCCAGGCCAGACGGCCGGAAACTGTGTTTTCGGCCCTCACACACACACACACACACACACACACACACACACAACACACACACACACACACACACACACACACACACACACACACACACACACACACACACACACACACACACACACACACACACACACACACACACACACACAGTGGTGATGCATCCATATAAAAATACTGATATTGAAAGTATGAGTGAGGGAGGGTTTATGGAGATCATGTTCATTAGAGTGCAGTGTTTGTAGTTGTACTGAACCACATATTTACACTCCGAGTTCAACTAATATTTGTGTGCATTGCCAAAACATTGTTTTGTTATGTAATGGTTATAAATAATAAAAAAGCACAGAATGTTTAATTTGGCAATAATTGATCACAAAGCGTTTTGTGATTGTTCTGTGCAAAAGGCCACCAAGCTTTGAAATAGTTCCATTTACCTGGTTGTGTTAACTTACAATGACTTTCGCATTTCACTGCCTGGAGGATAAACGCTTATTTTACATATTACAGTTTTTCGCTTGGACGCATTTCCTTAAACTTTTAACAATGAAACCAATAAAATATTAAACTAAACCACCCGTGCAACAATCAACAATCAAACTGATGTGTCAAAAGAGTAAGACACTACTGCAAGTCAGTCAATCACTACAACAATGTCTCCAAATGTATAACAACAGTATTTGCATCAAAACTTTTTTTTTATTTTACCTTTTTATTATTTATTTATTTTGTCACTGTTGCACAACCAATCTCTGGGGACAAACATTACAGTCAAGTTCGACTTGACTTTCATTGGGCATCCATTCTCTCCTCCCTGTCTACCTGACCTCTGTGGTCCCCTCTCCCTTCTGCCCCACCACCATGTACTTGGACACCTCTTGCACGGCCTGACTACTAACACCTGCTTCTGGATCGAATTGACAGTGTGAATATTAACTAGAAGGTACTGTTCCTGAAGAAACAGTGTGGGATCGCTAAGAATGTTGCTGGTGTTGAGTATTGATAGTGTTAGTAGTGTTATAGGTTTGAAAGGTTTGAAAGGTTTGAAGGGTTTGAAGGGTTTGAAGGGTTTGAAGGGTTTGAAAGGTTCGAAAGGTTTAAGGTTTGAAAGGTTTGAAAGGTTTGAAAGGTTCTAAAGGTTTGAAAGGTTTGAAAGGTTTGAAAGGTTTGAAAGGTTTAAGAGGTTCTAAAGGTTTGAAAGGTTTAAGAGGTTCTAAAGGTTTGAAAGGTTCTAAAGGTTTGAAAGGTTTGAAAGGTTTGAAAGGTTTGAAAGGTTTGAAAGGTTTAAGAGGTTCTAAAGGTTTGAAAGGTTTAAGAGGTTCTAAAGGTTTGAAAGGTTCTAAAGGTTTGAAAGGTTTGAAAGGTTTGAAAGGTTTAAGAGGTTCTAAAGGTTTAAGAGGTTCTAAAGGTTTGAAAGGTTCTAAAGGGTATTTACTTTAAATTATTTTTAGTCACTTTATTTACTTTAAAGTATTTTTTACTAATTTTTACAACTTTTAAGTATTTTTACTATTTTTTTCAACTTTTAAGTATTTTTACTCATGTTGAGTACTTTTAAGTATTTTTACTCAGTATAAGTACTCTTAAGTATTTTTAATCAAGGTACTTACTTTAAAGTATTTTTAGTCACTTTATTTACTTTAAAGTAGCTTTTACTAATTTTTACAACTTTTAAGTATTTTTACTCTTTTTATCAACTTTTAAGTATTTTTACTATTTTTTTCAACTTTTAAGTATTTTTACTCATTTTGAGTACTTTTAAGTATTTTTACTCAATATAAGTACTCTTAAGTATTTTTACTCAAGGTATTTACTTTAAAGTATTTTTAGTCACTTTATTTACTTTAAAGTAGCTTTTACTAATTTTTACAACTTTTAAGTATTTTTACTCTTTTTATCAACTTTTAAGTATTTTTACTATTTAAAAAGTGAAATATCTCTAAAAGTACAAATTATTTCAAAAAATTCTAATGGTAGCCAATATGTCCTAAGTAGGCTGAACGTTATAGAGTTGGAACGGAGTTTCTATCTAAAAGTATGAATTTCTCCATTGAAATGAATGGGAGTTTTTTAGAAGTAAAAAGTGAAATATCTCTAAAAGTACAAATTATTTCAAAAATTCAAATGGTAGCCGACATGTCCTGAGTAGGCCGAACGTTGAAGAGTTGGAACGGAGTTTGTAGCTAAAAGTATGAAGGACTAGTTAGGGGCCAAAAAACGGTGTTGACAATAACAGTAGTGTGATCGCTTTAGCGATCCCACAATTAATCTTCAATTGAGAGAAGGGAAGTTACTCACTCCAAATCACCCATCATGCTGGCCTAATCTTTTGTACAAATGCTCATTGTACATATTTATTTTACATGCTATGATTTACTCAATGATCAACTGTGTCAGTGCAAATGGGAAATGTACATAGACAATAGAAAGAAAGAAAAGAAAACGTTTTGATTGGAATGTTAAAGAGGAATGAAAATTGCCTCTACGCTATGACAACGGCGTTAAGTGTTTTGCTTTCTGTATGAACACAAAGAGAAGTGAAATACCATAGTGTAATTGGCCAATTACCTTAACCACATGAACCCTAGCGTCCCTAGGGCAAACATTATATTCTGCAAAAAATAGCTGATCTACGAGCTCACAACACATCACAACGTGTTGTGAGCTTGTAGATCGGCACAAAGAGTTTGTGTAGAGGGAGATACTAATGGACCTATAGTATAGAGCCCTGGAGGACCCTGGTCAACTGTGTGGGGTTATAAGGCTCTGTTAAGAGACTGAGGTCAGAGTTTCAAGAATTGCATCCAAGTAATTGAATAGAAACTGTATAATACCTTATTCTGAATTTTGATTCCTGCACTGAACTCTCTGAACTAAATGTCTTTTAAGGAGTTTCATATCCATGTCCTAATGCCAAACACATTTGAATTTCCATATGGAGTTCTTCTCTTCGGAATAGTGTTGAATAGGGAAAATGGAAAAACACAGAGGTGAATGGAATAACTATAGCATAGTCATTAGATAGTCAACGTCAGTAGGTCAATGTCCGCTACAGATGATCCTTACTGGGTCATTACTGAATGTTCTCCATCCGGAGGATTTGTATGGGATCTTCAGGTATTCAGCAGATATGGGTTACTGTACTTTATGTTAAGTTACTTCACGATTCCTTAGTCTGTCTGTGACCCAGTTCACAGATATCTTTATTTTGTTACAGTTGCTGAAGACAATATGCTTCGGATTTCAGGTTGTTGCCCTAAGGGTATAATTCCACGCTGCCGCCCTTCTCCTTAAAATACAATGCAATTGTTAACAATTAGCTGTACGTATGTGTGCTTTGACCTTGTTTTGAGCCAACCGCAGTGAAAGACATACTATAAAAGAGCCCTGAACACCCATCACAAGCATCAACCTGCGTTTGCCTTCAGAGCTGACTAAACAAGGTATCCAGAGATTCCAGACACAGGAGCGGACCACTGCTGTAGAGCCAAGATGAATTTTCAAATTATTTTAATCATCGCCACCATCATAGGAAGAAGTAGTAGTCAGCTGACATTGAGTGCCTGTGGTGCAATGGGAGAAGCGAGGCGACCAGAAGTCACTGACATCGCAGTGACATGTGGCACCGACTCCATCAGTCTGGCAATCCAAGCCTGCCCCGTCGTCTACACCGGCTACAACGAGTCACTGTTGATTGTTAACCATATGATGGACCCAGCCTGCAGGGGAACCCTGGATACATCTGTATCTCCACCCGTGGTGCGTTTCTACTTCCCCTTGAACACTACCCATGCCTGTGGAAGTCACTTCAGGACCACCAGTGCTGCCGGCACAGGGGTGTTCTCAGACTTCTCCAACATCCAGACAGTCAACATCAGTGGCATTGTGCGATCCTTTGATCCCACCACTGGGACAATCACCTACAATGCGGAGATGAAGTACTATTACTCCTGCAACTACCCCTTAGAGTACCTGATCAACAACACCCAGATCGATGTGTCAGCCTCCTCTATCGCATTGAAGGACAACAATGGCAGCTTCATCAGCACCCTGCGCATGGAACTGTTCAGCGATGAACAGTACACAAGCCCCCTGGTGATGCCAGAGAATGGAATCGAGCTGAGGACCGACGTCTATGTGGAGGTGAAGGCCACCAACTTGACAGGCCAGTACAACGTACTCCTGGACCGGTGCTACGCCTCAATCTCCCCGCTTCCTAGCAACTCCACCTTCTTCAACCTGTTAATGACCTGCGAGACTGAACAGCTCACCACCATCATCGAGAACGGCATGAGCCAGAGCGCCCGCTTCTCCTTCCCGGCTTTCCGCTTCCAGGAGCAGCAGAACGAGACCGTCTCCACCTACTACCTGCACTGCATCACCCGGCTATGCGAGGTCAGCACCTGCAGCACCTTCATGCAATGCAACAACAGGAGAAGAAGAAGAAGCACGGAGGATGAGCCAGCCGACTTGTCCACCACCATCACCTCCCCGGAGATCCTCACCCAAGAAAATGTCATCAAAGGCCAGACCAAAACACATGATGAGAATTCGTCTGCTGGGCTTGGTGCTGCTGTAGGTGTTTTAGCCTTTGTGTGTATTGTTGCCCTGTGCATCGCTGCCGTCTTTTACAAGAGGCTCAGGAACTAAAAGCAAACCTCCTTGAGCTGAAGGCGGGATAATGGGGCATCAGGCTATAGGCTAAATACTGTCTTTTGAGGTGCACCATATCCGTCAGCTTGTCTAACTTTTGTGGTTGAGGACAGGGCTTGGTTCATCTCACTGTTGTTTGTTGGGGAAGATATTAGTTTGTCCATCATCATAGGCTAAACCGTGTAGGAATATCTACATTTTAGATGAAGAAGGAATGTGATTGAGATGTTTAGATAGATGTTGGTGTAATATGGACCCCATATTATGAGGGAATTTTGATTGGTCGCGACAACCTCACTTTTCTTTTCTAACTTTGTTACCGTTTCTTGACGGTTGGCAATGCATGTATGCGATTCATAAGCTATTACTTAAAGAGGGGGAAAAGTAGTTGGAAGGAAAATATAAAAAAGGTTCATAAACCCAGTTTTAATATGTGAAAGTTTGTGGAATGTTTTGAAAGGAAAGTCAATGTACCCTCCAAAGTATTACTGTTTAATTTATTGAATTTATCATCTTGCTTGAAAAAGAAAACCATAGCAAATAAAAGGCATTTAGTTTGCACTTTATATGACTGGAAGTGTATGTAATACATGTGTAAATACTATTATTATTACTATTAATCAGTAATAAGATGTGTGTAATTACCGTACAGTACATCTGTTGTACAGGAAGGTTACTGTCAAGGAAATGTACTTTTAAGTGTAACATTTAAAACATTTTGTAAAACCATAAATGAAATAAATAAAGATGAAATTACATTTTATTGTCATTGTGACACTTTATTCTTGAGTTATCTTTACTCGCTTCTATCTCATTTCTTTTCCACACATTTGAGGTATGCTTGGAGTACAATAATTTCACTGCCTGCAATGTTGCGTGAGCAGCTAATCTCCGGCATCCCTGGAACAATCGGCATATGTCTTTGCAAAGATACTCCTGGGAGGCCAAGGAAAAACGTCTGCCTCAAATCTTTCACACAAGTGGGCCAGTTATAGCGTGACCAGGAGGCCGAATTTTGCAAAACATTGTTTATTTTATATTACTCCTACAGATTTTGGCCAAACCTCACGCAAATCGGTACACATTATCCCTATAGTCCTGTGATCAAGAAGAATCTGTCAGATTTTTCATATTCCATCCTGATTGGCTACATATGGCTTAAGTTTGTGAGAGTGGCCCGTTTTGCACAAAATGCCACAAATCAATTATCCAATTGCCGTGAAACTTTGCACACACATTCCGACTAGGCCAAGGGAGAACCTCCAAATTGTTCAAATCGGCCTCATGGTGGCTCTACAAAAGCCGACTTCACGTTTTCGTCTATAACTGTGCCTAAAACTTTAATTTGATATTTTAAAGTACAGTTAAAAAATACATATACATATATGAGAACACTTTCATTGACTTTATTCAAGTGGATTTTTATGTGGTTACACCATTTGACATTTCCAGCCACATTCTGTAATTTTAATTGTAAACATTTTGCAAATGTCTTTTCAAATGACATGAAATCAAGATGACTACAAAATGTACATTTTAACAAACCTGATACGGCTTTAAAACATGATTTTAAAAGATTTTCGAGATGTGTACATTCACGTCATGAATTAAAATAATTTGAGAAATAATGTCAAACTAGACCAGTGTTGCCAGAGTGAGGGAGCGAGAGAAATAAGCAACCAGGTCTATGAAAACAAGCCGGACCGCAGACAAACATATTCATTTGGAGGTCCTTGACATGAACATTTTTTAGTTTTATTTTATGTCATTGTTTGTAAAAAAAAAGAAAATATATGGAGAGCTGTATTATTTAATGGCTTAATGTTGAATTCTCCAATAAAGAGATTTATTTAAAAAAAAAGATGTTCTGATGGTGGGTAAGCCAATCAGAGGCAGAGTAGAAGTGACATCTCACAATAGTTTTATTTATTCCACAGTAGGCTATAAACCTGTGTAAATGTTTAAAATGTAAAAAAATAACATGTATTTTCTGTATTTTAAATACAGAAAATACAAGATCTGAAAGTATCTGAATACAAAATACATCAATCTTTGTCCATGCCAGCCAAATACAAAAAAAATAATATTTGAAATACATTTAAAATACTGCCCATATCTGTCCCCACTGATATCACCTTATTCCCAATTGATTATCCATCAATCAATTGGGACTGATTATCCATCGATGACTAATACATTTAGTGAAAACTCCTCATTACACAATTATCTTATGTGTATGGGATGTATAGGTGTGTGTCAAGTCAAGTCAAATTTATTTAAATAGCACATTTAAAAACATCAGCAGTTGACCCAAAGTGCTTTCCAAAACAAGAGCAAACTAGAAAAAGTGCTCCTCGGAGTACAGGTCTCCGCCAGGTCAGGTACGTTATTCTGGCCTCCCGGTGGCGCTATAATAGGCCAATGTGAAAAGGGTGCCATTTATTCTTAGGTCTTTCGCGGCAATCAGACACTGCATTCATGATTTGAGGCATTTTGTTCCAAAAATGTGTTTTGCTAAATTAGACCTGCTGGTGGCGCTATAACAGGCCAATGTGAAAAGGGTGGCATTTCTTCCTCGGTCTAGTGGGAATGTGCGTGTGAAAATTCACGGAAATCGCAAGCTGTGTGTATTCTTTGAGGCTTTTTGTTCAAAACGGACCAATCCTGCAAACTTTGGAAGTCAACCATAGGCAATGAGGATGGAAAATGGGAAATCGGACAGATTTGTGTTGATCACATGACTATAGAGATACTGTGTACCGATTTGCATGACGTTTGGATAAAATCTGTAGGAGTAATGTAAAAAAATGGGTTTTGCACAAATCGGCCTCCTGGTGGCGCTATAACAGGCCCATGTGAAAGAATTGGGGCAGATGTTCTGAATTGGCATCCAGGGAGTGTGTGTGCACAGTTTCAGAGGGACCGGGCCAACGGTGCCGGAGATTAGCTGCTAACACACAGACAGGACGGACACACACACGGACACAGCAACAAACAAAGCCAATCAAAGGAGTTTGTGGGCAGAACTAATGATGAACTTTAAGGGTGCGTTCGAAAATACAGCACTGAGCGCACTGGCCAATACAAAGTAATAGGCGAGTGTGCTCCGGTGCGTAATTTTCGAACGCGCCCTAAGTAACAAGTGGGAAAATATGTAGTTTCAAATTAGTGCTTGTTTTACTGCTTCGGTTCTGTTTAATTAGGTTTTAGGTGAATTGGTGTTATTTTGAGTGATACTAGAGATTCTTTGTTTATATATATATTTTATTCATTTATTTCCATGCATTTGTAATGTTTGTCGGTTTTACACCGAGGACCACTTTGGAAATAAGTGTTTTAAGTGCTATCCTCTGTTTTGTCTGTTTGAATCCAAATGAAGGCCTGGTTATCTTATTATTATTATGCTGTACAGTAGTGTGAGCTGGAGAACCCTCTCACCTCTTCAGACTCCACCTTAGCCCGTAGCACTTGTCCTAGCCTTGACGACCTTGCAGGATTATGCAAAGGCTAAAATGTAACTTAGATAATAGCATGTTATGTTGTAGAGACAGATACCAGGTCATTGTTGAGCTGGCATCCTATAGTACAGATTCAATGTACAGATTATAGATTTTTTGGGGGGATATTCTACGGTTAGACTGATGATAGGTTCTTGGTTTACTTATGTATTAGTTTATTAGTAGATTACCATTTCTATGCATTTGATGTATTACCTTGTGTTGTCCTTGCTTACTGTAAATCCCTCTGGATTAAGAGCATCTGCTAAATGCTTAAATTGTAACTTGTAACCCAGTACCCTGTCTGTCTGTCTGTGTGCTGGAGAACCCAGTACCCTACCTGTCTGTCTGTGTGCACCTGGATCCTCTGGTAGGCTATGCAGTTACAAGTCTTGAGCATCTCTACTGCAACAGCTTTGGTAGCAGGGTCCTGAAGCACACTATCTGTTACTGCTGGCATCAGGTCATTGTTTTATTTTGTGTATTTGTCCTTCTAGTGACATGTCTCTTGGGGGCGCTCTAGTGTGTTCTATGTGTTGTAAGTTTCCAATTAGGTCATTTGTCTCATCTGTGTTTTTTGTTATCAAGTATGTTTGTGACACTGACCTGTTGTGCTGGAGAAGAGAGCAGCATTCTCATTCCACTGTGGGAGAGCAGGAGAGAAGGAGAGTTTAACAGAAAGAAAGACATTCAAGTAAAATAGAAGAAAGTAAAGTGAAATAAAAGAATGTAAAGAAGAGAAAAGCAAAGGTTTTGCAGAAAGACTGAAGTGTCCAAGTCGACCCCCCCCCCCCCATTCGTGTGCAAGCAGGCAAAGTGGTCAGTAATTGTTGTGAGTCTTAATGTGAAAGTCATGTATATTATTGTGAATGTCAGAATGCCCAAGTTGATGTTTTGTTTTTTGTCTTTTCTGTATGTATTGTCAGTTCTACGATGTTTTGAAAAGACACCAGTAAAAGGAACCCTGAGTCATATGCGTCGGATGGGAGGCACTGTGTCCCCAGGGCTTTTCTCTTCTTTACATTATTTTATTTCATTTTACTTTAATTTCTTTCTTTCTGTTAAACTCTCCTTCTCTCCTCCTGCTCTCCCAGAGTGGAATGAGAAGAATGCTGCTCTCTTCTCCAGAACAACAGGTGTCCCAACCACACTTGATTACAAAAAACACAGATGTGACAAATGACCTAATTGGAAACTTACAACACATAGAACACACTTCGGCCCTGTCGCAGACAGGAGATCGGACAGTATCATACAGTATGAAAGGGGTCTGCGAGGAGATCCACGCTACAGCCAATGAGAGCACATTACAGCCACCGTGGCTAGGGGAGCGTCGCTGGATCTGACCACAACAAACAGTCCCTACCGCAATATTACCGTCCAGTCCTGTATTAAGTTAACATTATAAAACAAAATGAGAGACTGAGCGAGCCTGGTGGGCTGTTTATTTTAGAGGAATTGTACAGAGAGAGAGAGAGAGAGAGAGACAGACAGAGACAGAGAGCGAGAGCGAGAGCGAGCTCTGTGGGTGGATCCACACACGGACGTCTACCGTCCGTAAGACGAACGGAAGTCCCATACACTCCCATGTTAAGTTTAAAACCGGAAGAACGGTCGCGATAACATGGGAGTGTATGGGACTTCCGTCCGTCTTAGGGTACAGCCACACATGATGGGATACCGTCCGTCTACGGACGGTAGACGGGCGGAAGTCCCATACACACCCATGTTATCGCGACCGTTCTTCCGGTTTTAAACTTAACATGGGTGTGTATGGGACTTCCGCCCGTCTACCGTCCGTAGACGGACGGTATCCCATCATGTGTGGCTGTACCCTTACGGACGCTAGACGTCCGTGTGTGGATCCACCCTGTGTGTGTGTGTGTGTGTGTGTGTGTGTGTGTGTCACACTCTGTGTCTGAACAGCGTTGCCAGATGTTGCGAGAGAAATAAGCAACCAGGTCTATGAAAACAAGCCCAAGAAAAGGCCACTTGAGCACTTTAAACCTATTTACAAATACATTGGATATTTGAAAATAGCCGATCTACAAGCTCACAACGTGTCGCAGCTATTTTCAAAGAAAAATCTTGAGAAAATTGTGGAATATTTTCCAAATCCACACAAATCTTGTATGGGGGTCTATGATGGCACAACATATTTACAGAAGGGGGGGTCTGCGGACAAATACATATTATGTGTTGTTTAAACCACTGGTTTAAACAACATTAGGAAACAAGGCCAAATAAGCAACTACACAAATAAGCCCAAAAAACGCACCGCTCAACAACCAATATTTACAAGCAACTCTACAGAAAAACAAGCCCAAAGTCGCTTATAATAAGCGGACATGGCAACGCTGTTACTGAGTTTCATTGCGCACTTTTAAGCTTTCTTGACTTGTTTCAGAGAGAGAGAGAGAGAGAGAGAGAGAGAGAGAGAGAGAGAGAGAGAGAGAGAGAGAGATACATACAGAGAAATAGAGAATTAATGATTTAATTTCAACAATCAATAGCGTCCTGTCTTGGTCTCGCGCATATCACGGGAGCTGTGCACGTTTTCATGAGACGTCGGTTAAAATGAATTGGAATAAAAACAAATGTATATATCGGGTCTGGATAGCATCCTAGTGAACTATCCTACAGTGTGTGATCCCTAGTCGGTGATCAATCGTATAGTGTGAAAACCACAAGGATATGTGAGAGACGATTTCAAGAAATATACTCCTGTAGTGTGAAATGCTTAACGATCAGACGACCCCCGACCATTTAAAAAGTCCTACAGTGTGTACCTGCCCTAAGGGCAGGTACACACTGCAGGAGATTTGGTCCGATATTGCTGTCGGCGACATTTTTTGGCGCTCGCCGACAAAACCTCCCGATCTGACACAGATCGGCCTTTGATCGGCGAGCTAATGCTCGCTGTGTGTGAAAGGCTCCGCGAGACGATATGGCCGCGATTATCCGCTCTGCGACGGCTTTCCGACCGTTTTCAGATAACTACCATGTTAGATATTCAGCTATGTCGCCGACTAGACATCTCACAGTATCATACAGTATGAAAGGGGTCTGCGAGGAGATCAGCGCCACAGCCAATGAGAGCACATTACAGCCACCGTGGCTATGGAAGGTCCACAACAAACAGATCTCCCGCATAGTTACTGTCCAGTCCTGTATTAAGTTAAACATTATTATAAAACAGAATGAGAGTGAGCGAGCGTGCTCAAAGGGGGCTGTTTATTTGAGACTATTGCACAGAGATAGAGAGAGAGAGAGACACACAGTGGGTGGATCCACACACGGACGTCTAGCATCCGTAAGACGGACGGAAGTCCCATACACTCCCATGTTATCGCGACCGTTCTTCCGGTTTTAAACTTAACATGGGAGTTTATGGGACTTCCGTCCGTCTTACGGACGGTAGACGTCCGTGTGTGTGGATCCACACACGGACGTCTACCGTCCGTAAGACGTCCATACACTCCCATGTTAAGTTTAAAACCGGAAGAACGGTCGCGATAACATGGGAGTGTATGGGACTTCCGTCCGTCTTACGCAGTGGCGGAACAACTGAAAGCCGGGCCGGGAGGCACAGCACAGTGATCAGGCCCCCCCTGCGCACCCACGCACGCGCGCGAACATTTTTGCGGGTTTTCGGCGGATTCGGTCACTTTTTGGGGGGCTTTTTGTCACTTTATTTCGGTTCTAGGGTTAGGGTAGGGTTAGGTTAGGGTTATGTTGTTTAATTCTTATTTTTGCCTGATTTTACCGATTTATTATCTGACGGCACGGGCCCGCGAGGGTCGCGGGCCGGGAGGCGGCCGCCTCCCTGGCCTCCCCGGACGCTCCGCCACTGGTCTTACGGACGGTAGACGTCCGTGTGTGGATCCACCCAGAGCGAGCGAGCGATCTGTATGTGTGTGTGTGTGTGTGTGTGTGTGTGTGTGTGTGTGTGTGTGTGTGTGTGTGTGTGTGTGTGTGTGTTTGTCTGTGAGTGTTGCCAGATTTTGCGAGAGAAATAAGCAACCAGGTTTGTGAAAACAAGCCCAACAAGCGACTATGCATGAAGCCTATATACAAATACATTGGATACTTGAAAATAGACGATCTACAAGCTCACGTTGTAGATAGGCTATTTTTAAAGAAGAAATCTTGGGGGGGGGGGGAATTGAAATATTTTCCAAATCCACGCAGATCTTGTATGGGGGTCTATGGCACAACATATTTTCAGAAGGGGGAGGTCTGCGCTAGCCTGGTAAACCTGATCCGCCTTTCTGCAATATTGGCTGTGTACGCCAAACGGACGAGCCTATCAGCGTCGTCGCTCATTGTTCTGTGATTGACAGCTTACGTTGGCCAATCAGGTGGCGAGCCCAAAACACGAACGGCAGCCATCTTTTTCTTGTCCGCTATATTCTCCGCTATTTTTTTACTTCAAAAAGCTCTCTAACTTCTATTTTGAGGCACGGAATTTACTTATAAGATATCGTTTGGATAGAATTTAGTTGTTTAACTTCATATATGTGGTCAATTATCATGACAAAGCCTATTTAAAAATAAAAATTTAGAGAACCGGTAGGGGCGGGCAGTGTCACCCATGTATCCGAATAAGGCAACCCATTTTGGGCATGGCTGTCTCAAAAGTCCCGTTGCGTCACATTAAGACTGGTGAACTGCTGATTCATGGCTGAAGGGGTTGTCAGTCAACGGTATTACTCCCGCCCAACTCCAGCACAGCCAATATTGCAGACAGGCGGATCAGGCCAGACTCACTCCTGAAATCAAATGGAAATGAGATTTCCGGAGGGAGGGTTTACCAGGCTAGGTCTGCGCCTCTGCGGACAAATATTAATTTGGGGGTCCTTGCCATGAACATTTTTGAGAACAACTGGTTCAAACAACATTAGGAAACAAGGCCAAAAAAGCAACTACACTTTCAAGCAACTTTACAGAAAAACAATCCGAAATTCGCTTATAATAAGCGGACATGGCAACTCTGTCACTGACTGCTTCTGCGCACTTGACGTGCGAGAGAGTGAGAGAGAGTGAGAGAGAGAGAGGGAGATCGAGGGGCATATCACAGGATACGTCGATTAAAATGAATTGGAATAAACACAAATGTATGTATTGGGTCTGACTCTGGAGATAGCATCCTAGTGAACTATCCTACAGTGTGTAATCCCTGGTCGGGGATCAATCTATAGTGTGAAAACGGCTGTATGACAGCCGATTTCAAGAAATAAACTCCTGCAGTGTGTAATGCTTAACGATCAGATGACCCCCCGACCACTTAAAGGTCCTGCAGTCTGTACCTGCCTTAACTAACCAGATAGATATTTGAAAACGGTCGCAAAGCCATCCCAGAGCGGATGATCGTGGCCAGATCGTGTCGCTGTGCCTTTCACACACAGCGAGCATTATCTCGCCGATCAAAGGCCGATCTGCATCAGATCGGGAGGTTTTGTCGGCGAGCGCCAAAAAAGGTCGCAGACAGCATTATCGGACCAAATGTCCTGCAGTGTGTACCTGCCTTTAGAGCGCCCCCAAGAGACATGTCACTAGAAGGACAAATACACAAAATAAAACAATGACCTGATGCAAGCAGTAACACTATCCAAACACCACAACACTATTAAACGTCCTATCCTTTAACTATAAATATCCATGTAATTACAGTTCTCAGATAGCATCCATACTCACTCAGAAATGTGTTCAAATGTCTCACTCTCTCTTCTCCTCCAATGTCAGCTGGTTATGGTAGAAATACTGAGTGAAAACCCAGCTCCAAACACACTAACCTTCTTGTTTTTAACAGGGTTACAATACACACTGATCTATATGCTCAGCCTGGCTCTTAATAACATTTTCTTAATAAACAACAGTTTTCACCTCTATGGTTTTCACCCGTTTCTCACACTCTTTTTGTTTAGTCCCACCCCCTCAGAACCTGGTAGGTTGACTACAGTTGATTGACACCTGGCTACCCTATGACATTGTGTCCACGAGCCTGGTATGAGCCTTGGAGTTTAGCCAACTAGTTAGCGCTGCTGCCTGTGATATATGAGACCTGGGTTCAAATGTACATGCTTGTCTTTGTTGTTTGATTCTAGGTTAAGAGTTCACACACCTCTCTTACGTAAATGAAATCTACGTTTGAAATATAAAGTCATAAAGTTAATGTGTGGAATCAAATCTATTTTCTTTCCTCTCTTTCACCCTTTTTTGTCACTCACTCATTTGTGATAATTTCTCGTCTCCGCCAGGCCAGACGGCCGAAGGGGCCCCGTCCATCCATCTGTGTGTGTGAGTGTGTGTGTGTCTGTGTGTGTGTGTGTGTGTGTGTGTGTGTGTGTGTGTGTGTGTGTGTGTGTGTGTGTGTGTGTGTGTGTGTGTGTGTGTGTGTGTGTGTGTGTGTGTGTGTGTCCGTGGTGATAAATCCATATAAAAATACTGATATTGAAAGTATGAGTGAGGTTTTATGGAGATCATGTTCATTACAGTGCAGTGTTTGTAGTTGTACTGAACCACATATTTACACTCTGAGTTAAACTAATATTTGTGCGTTGCCAAAACATTGTTTTGTTATGTAATGGTTATATATAATATAAAAGCACAGAATGTTTAATTTGGCAATAACTGATCACAAAGCGGTTTGTGATTGTTCTGTGCAAAAGGCCACCAAGCTTTGAAATACTTCCATTTACATGGTTGTGTTAACTTCCAATGACATTGCATTTCACAGCCTGGAGGATACACGCCTATTTTACATATTACAGTTTTTCGCTTGGACGCATTTCCTGAAACTTTTAACAATGAAACCAATAAAATATTACACTAAACCACCCGTGCAACAATCAACAATCAAACTGATGTGTCAAAAGAGTAAGACACTACTGTAAGTCAGTCAATCACTACAACAATGTCTCCAAATGTATAACAACAGTATTTGCATTAAAACTATTTTTTTATTTTATTGTTTTGTCACTGTTGCACAACCAATCTCTGGGGACAAACATTACAGTCAAGTTCGACTTGACTTTCATTGGGCATCCATTCTCTCCTCCCTGTCTACCTGACCTCTGTGGTCCCCTCTCCCTTCTGCCCCACCACCATGTACTTGGACACCTCTTGCACGGCCTGACACTGACACCTGCTTCTGGATTGAATTGACAGTGTGAATATTAATTAATCTTCAATTGAGAGAAGGAAAGTTACTCACTCCTAATCTTTTGTACAAATGCTCATTGTACATATTTATTTTACATGCAATGATTTACTCAATGATCAACTGTGTCAGTGCAAATGGGAAATGTACATAGACAATAGAAAGAAAGAAAAAAATGTTTTGATTGGAATGTTAAAGAGGAATGAAAATTGCCTCTACGCTATGACAACGGCGTTAAGTGTTTTGCTTTCTGTATGAACACAAAGAGAAGTGAAATACCATAGTGTAATTGGCCAATTACCACATGAACCCTAGCGTCCCTAGGGCAAACATTATATTCTGCAAAAAATTGCTGATCTACGAGCTCACAACACATCACAACGTGTTGTGAGCTTGTAGATCGGCACAAAGAGTTTGTGTAGAGGGAGATACTAATGGACCTATAGTATAGAGCCCTGGAGGACCCTGGTCAACTGTGTGAGGTTATAAGGCTCTGTTAAGAGACTGAGGTCAGAGTTTCAAGAATTGCATCCAAGTAATTGAACAGAAACTGTATAATATCTTATTCTGAATTTTGATTCCTGCACTGAACTCTCTGAACTAAATGTCTTTTAAGGAGTTTCATATCCATGTCCTAATGCCAAACACATTTGAATTTCCATATGGAGTTCTTCTCTTCGGAATAGTGTTGAATAGGGAAAATGGAAAAACACAGAGGTGAATGGAATAACTATAGCATAGTCATTAGATAGTCAACGTCAGTAGGTCAATGTCTGCTACAAATGATCCTTACTTGGTCATTACTGAATGTTCTCCATCCGGAGGATTTGTATGGGATCTTCAGGTATTCAGCAGATATGGGTTACTGTACTTTATGTTAAGTTACTTCACGATTCCTTAGTCTGTCTGTGACCCAGTTCACAGATATCTTTATTTTGTTACAGTTGCTGAAGACAATATGCTTCGGATTTCAGGTTGTTGCCCTAAGGGTATAATTCCACGCTGCCGCCCTTCTCCTTAAAATACAATGCAATTGTTAACAATTAGCTGTACATACAGTATAGTGTGCTTTGACCTTGCTTTGAGCCAACCGCAGTGAAAGACATACTATAAAAGACCCCTGAACACCCATCACCAGCATCAACCTGCGTTTGCCTTCAGAGCTGACTAAACAAGGTATCCAGAGATTCCAGACACAGGAGCGGACCACTGCTGTAGAGCCAAGATGAATTTTCAAATTATTTTAATCGTCGCCACCATCATAGGAAGAAGTAGTAGTCAGCTGACATTGAGTGCCTGTAATACATTAGGAGAAGCGAGGCGACCAGAAGTCACTGACATCGAGGTGACATGTGGCACCGACTCCATCAGTCTGGCAATCCAAGCCTGCCCCGTCGTCTATACCGGCTACAACGAGTCACTGTTGATTGTTAACCATATGATGGACCCAGCCTGCAGGGGAACCCTGGATACATCTGTATCTCCACCCGTGGTGCGTTTCTACTTCCCCTTGAACACTACCCATGCCTGTGGAAGTGTCTTCAGGACCACCAGTGCTGCCGGCACAGGAGTGTTCTCAGACTTCTCCAACATCCAGACAGTCAACATCAGTGGCATTGTGCGATCCTCTGATCCCACCACAGGGACAATCACCTACAATGCGGAGATGAAGTACTATTACTCCTGCGCCTACCCCTTAGAGTACCTGATCAACAACACCCAGATCGATGTGTCAGCCTCCTCTATCGCATTGAAGGACAACAATGGCAGCTTCATCAGCACCCTGCGCATGGAACTGTTCAGCGATGAACAGTACACAAGCCCCCTGGTGATGCCAGAGAATGGAATCGAGCTGAGGACCGACGTCTATGTGGAGGTGAAGGCCACCAACTTGACAGGCCAGTACAACGTACTCCTGGACCGGTGCTACGCCTCAATCTCCCCGCTTCCTAGCAACTCCACCTTCTTCAACCTGTTAATGCCCTGCGAGACTGAACAGCTCACCACCATCATCGAGAACGGCATGAGCCAGAGCGCCCGCTTCTCCTTCCCGGCTTTCCGCTTCCAGCAGCAGCAGAACGAGACCGTCTCCACCTACTACCTGCACTGCATCACCCGGCTATGCGAGGTCAGCACCTGCAGCACCTTCATGCAATGCAACAACAGGAGAAGAAGAAGAAGCACGGAGGATGAGCCAGCCGACTTGTCCACCACCATCACCTCCCCGGAGATCCTCACCCAAGAAAATGTCATCAAAGGCCAGACCAAAACACATGATGAGAATTCGTCTGCTGGGCTTGGTGCTGCTGTAGGTGTTTTAGCCTTTGTGTGTATTGTTGCCCTGTGCATCGCTGCCGTCTTTTACAAGAGGCTCAGGAACTAAAAGCAAACCTCCTTGAGCTGAAGGCGGGATAATGGGGCATCAGGCTATAGGCTAAATACTGTCTTTTGAGGTGTACCATATCCGTCAGCTTGTCTAACTTTTGTGGTTGAGGACAGGGCTTGGTTCATCTCACTGTTGTTTGTTGGGGAAGATATTAGTTTGTCCGTCATCATAGGCTAAACCGTGTAGGAATATCTACATTTTAGATGAAGAAGGAATGTGATTGAGATGTTTAGATAGATGTTGGTCTAATATGGACCCCATATTATGAGGGAATTTTGTTTGGTCGCGACAACCTCACTTTTCTTTTCTAACTTTGTTACCGTTTCTTGACGGTTGGCAATGCATGTATGCGATTCATAAGCTATTACTTAAAGAGGGGAAAAAGTAGTTGGTTCATACATTACATTACATTACATTACATTACAGTCATTTAGCAGACGCTTTTATCCAAAGCGACTTACAATAAGTGTATTCAACATAGGTAGGGAACGAAAACTACTAATCACCAGAAGTCTTTAGTGCATTTTCTGCAAAAACAAGCAACCAAGAGTATACCTAGCGCTAAGGTAAAAGTGCAATATATCAGCTACCTATTTCCTTAAACAGATGAGACAAAATAGCTAAATCAAATGAGCATGAGCTAAAACAAATAAGTGTATCGACTAAACAAGATCCAATAGACAATCCAATAATCCAATAAACAATACAGCAATAGAAAACAAGCGTTCGTACAACTAGTTAACAACAAGTAGGTCAGGCAGAGAGGAAGGGTAGTGTTTCATAAACCCAGTTTTAATATGTGAAAGTTTGTGGAATGTTTTGAAAGGAAAGTCAATGTACCCTCCAAAGTATTACTGTTTAATTTATTGAATTTATCATCTTGCTTGAAAAAGAAAACCATAGCAAATAAAAGGCATTTAGTTTGCACTTTATATGACTGGAAGTGTATGTAATACATGTGTAAATACTATTATTATTACTATTAATCAGTAATAAGATGTGTGTAATTACCGTACAGTACATCTGTTGTACAGGAAGGTTACTGTCAAGGAAATGTACTTTTAAGTGTAACATTTAAAACATTTTGTAAAACCATAAATGAAATAAATAAAGATGAAATTACATTTTATTGTCATTGTGACACTTTATTCTTGAGTTATCTTTACTCGCTTCTATCTCATTTCTTTTCCACACATTTGAGGTATGCTTGGAGTACAATAATTTCACTGCCTGCAATGTTGCGTGAGCAGCTAATCTCCGGCATCCCTGGAACAATCGGCATATGTCTTTGCAAAGATACTCCTGGGAGGCCAAGGAAAAACGTCTGCCTCAAATCTTTCACACAAGTGGGCCAGTTATAGCGTGACCAGGAGGCCGAATTTTGCAAAACATTGTTTATTTTATATTACTCCTACAGATTTTGGCCAAACCTCACGCAAATCGGTACACATTATCTCTATAGTCATGTGATCAAGAAGAATCTGTCAGATTTTTCATATTCCATCCTGATTGGCTACATATGGCTTAAGTTTGTGAGAGTGGCCCGTTTTGCACAAAATGCCACAAATCAATTATCCAATTGCCGTGAAACTTTGCACACACATTCCGACTAGGCCAAGGGAGAACCTCCAAATTGTTCAAATCGGCCTCATGGTGGCTCTACAAAAGCAGACTTCACGTTTTCGTCTATAACTGTGCCTAAAACTTTAATTTGATATTTTAAAGTACAGTTAAAAAATACATATACATATATGAGAACACTTTCATTGACTTTATTCAAGTGGATTTTTATGTGGTTACACCATTTGACATTTCCAGCCACATTCTGTAATTTTAATTGTAAACATTTAGCAAATGTCTTTTCAAATGACATGAAATCAAGACGACTACAAAATGTAAATTTTAACAAACCTGATACATGGCTTTAAAATATGATTTTAAAAGATTTTCGACATGTGTACATTCACGTCATGAATTAAAATAATTTGAGAAATAATGTCAAACTAGACCAGTGTTGCCAGAGTGAGGGAGCGAGAGAAATAAGCAACCAGGTCTATGAAAACAAGCCGGACCGCAGACAAACATATTCATTTGGAGGTCCTTGACATGAACATTTTTGAGAACCACTGGTTTAAACATTTCATTTCATTTTTTCTTGTGATACAGTGTTTTATTTTATGTCATTGTTTGTTTAAAAAAAAAGAAAATATATGGAGAGCTGTATTATTTAATGGCTGAATGTTGAAATTGTTATTCTCCAATAAAGAGATTTATTTAAAGAAAAGATGTTCTGATGGTGGGTAAGCCAATCAGAGGCAGAGTAGAAGTGACATCTCACAATAGTTTTATTTATTCCACAGTAGGCTATAAACCTGTGTAAATGTTTAAAATGTAAAAAAGATAACATGTATTTTCTGTATTTTAAATACAGAAAATACAAGATCTGAAAGTATCTGAATACAAATTACATAATTTTTTTTCCATGCCAGCCAAATACATTTTTTTTTATTTGAAATACATTTAAAATAGTGCCCATATCTGTCCCCACTGATATCACCTTATTCCCAATTGATTATCCATCAATCAATTGGGACTGATTATCCATCGATGACTAATAAATTTAGTGAAAACTCCTCATTACACAATTATCTTATGTGTATGGGATGTATAGGTGTGTGTCAAGTCAAGTCAAATGTATTTAAATAGCACATTTAAAAACATCAGCAGTTGACCCAAAGTGCTTTCCAAAACAAGAGCAAAAAAATCACACCCAGTGTGAAGTGGGCGGTGTGGTCATCACAGTGATGGAAGAAGTGATGGAAGAAAAGTAATATTGTGGACCAACCATTGTACACTCCTAACTTTAAAAAAAACATAAATGTTTTTTTTTTTTAAGTGCATAGTCCTATTTATAGGGCTATGCACATGTGTCATGTTTCACTAGCCAATCACAGTCCTGAATAGACTGTGATTGGCCAATCACGGTGCAGGGTTAGGGGGGTACAATGGTGGCCAATCACAGCGCAGGGTTGGGGGGGTGCAATGGGACCCCCTGTCCAAACCTCACATATAGGGGCGGTTTCACCGCCCAAAAATAGACCTTAGTCTATTCAGTCTAGTGTTAGTCTAGTGTGTGACTCACCATGAGAGTCAGACTCCACAACAGTGGCTATAGGAGCTCTTGTTGTACAGCTCTGCAGGCTTATGGGATGCAGTGCGTTCTTGAACACAGAGGACGAACATATTTAGTACAGATGCATTTCTACAAGCAGTTGGACATTGGTTGTGAACGCCAACTTGGGTTCCAGTCCCAGTTCTGAACCAATTCATTTTCAGTGGAAACACTCTGAACTGGAGTTCAGGAATGGAACAATGTACCTTTAATCCTCTAAAGTCGGCCAGGACACCCATGACTCAGGACCCATTCAAATTGCATTATAAAACAACACGTGAGACGCCAGAGGGGTTTAAGCAACAAACAAAGCCAATCAAAGGAGTTTGTGGGCAGAACTAATGATGAACTTTAAGTAACAAGTGCGATACAAGTGGGAAAATATGTAGTTTCAAATTAGTGCTTGTTTTACTGCTTCGGTTCTGTTTAATTAGGTTTTAGGTGAATTGGTGTTATTTTAAGTGATACTAGAGATTCTTTGTTTATATATTTATTTTATTCATTTATTTCCATGCATTTGTAATGTTTGTCGGTTTTACATCGAGGACCACTTTGGAAATAAGTGTTTTAAGTGCTATCCTCTGTTTTGTCTGTTTGAATCCAAATAAAGGCCTGGTTATCTTATTATTATTATTATGCTGTACAGTAGTGTGAGCTGGAGAACCCTCTCACCTCTTCAGACTCCACCTTAGCCCGTAGCACTTGTCCTAGCCTTGACGACCTTGCAGGATTATGCAAAGGCTAGAATGTAACTTAGATAATAGCATGTTATGTAGAGACAGATACCAGGTCATTGTTGAGCTGGCATCCTATAGTACAGATTCAACGTACAGATTATCGATTTTTTTGGGGGGATATTCTACGGTTAAACTGATGATAGGTGCTTGGTTTACTTATGTATTAGTTTATTGGTAGATTACCATTTCTATGCATTTGATGTTGTCCTTTGCTTACTGTAAATCCCTCTGGATTAAGAGCGTCTGCTAAATGCTTAAATTGTAACTTGTAACCCATTACCCTGTCTGTCTGTCTGTCTGTCTGTGTGCTGGAGAACCCAGTACCCTACCTGTCTGTCTGTGTGCACCTGGATCCTCAACTGCGGTGACGCCATCCTCTGGTAGGCTATGCAGTTACAAGTCTTGGGCACCTCTACTGCAACAGCTTTGGTAGCAGGGTCCTGAAGCACACTATCCAAACACCATTAAAACCCTATTAAACGTCCTATCCTTTAACTATAAATATCCATGTAATTACAGTTCTCAGATAGCATCCATACTCACTCAGAAATGTGTTAAAATGTCTCACTCTCTCTTCTCCTCCAGGCTAGTGTTAGTTGATGAGCAACAGACCACTTTGCACTTATTAATGTCAGCTGGTTATGGTAGAAATACTGAGTGAAAACCCAGCTCCAAACACACTAACCTTCTTGTTTTTAACAGGGTTACACTCTGATCTATATGCTCAGCCTGGCTCTTAATAACATTTTATTAATAAACAACAGTTTTCACCTCTATAGTTTTAACCTGTTTCTCACACTCTTTTTGTTTAGTCCCACCCCCTCAGAACCTGGTAGGTTGACTACAGTTGATTGACACCTGGCTACCCAATGACATTGTGTCCACGAGCCTGGTATGAGCCTTGGAGTTTAGCCAACTAGTTAGTGCTGCTGCCTGTGATATATGAGACCTGGGTTCAAATGTACATGCTTGTCTTTGTTGTTTGATTCTAGGTTATGAGTTCACACACCTCTCTTACATAAATGAAATCTATGTTTGAAATATAAAGTTAATGTGTGGAATCAAATCTATTTTCTTTCCTCTCTTTCATCCTTTTTTTGTCGCTCACTCATTTGTGATAATTTCCCGTCTCCGCCAGGCCAGACGGCCGAAGGCCGGAAACTGTTTGTTCGGACCCGTCCATCCATCTGTGTGTGTGTGTGTGTGTGTGTGTGTGTGTGTCCGTGGTGATGCGTCCATATAAAAAATACTGATATTGAAAGTATGAGTGAGGTTTTATGGAGATCATGTTCATTAGAGTGCAGTGTTTGTAGTTGTACTGAACCACATATTTACACTCCGAGTTAAACAAATATTTGTGTGCGTTGCCAAAACACTGTTTTGTTATGTAATGGTTATATATAATGTAAAAGCATAGAATGTTTAATTTGGCAATAATTGATCACAAAGCGGTTTGTGATTGTTCTGTGCAAAAGGCCACCAAGCTTTGTAATACTTCCATTAACATGGTTGTGTTAACTTCCAATTACTTTGCATTTCACAGCCTGGAGGATAAACGCTTATTGTCTCCGCCAGGCCGAAAGGCATGGCGAGAGAGTATGTTTTACCCCCTGTCCGTCCTTCCGTCCGTCCGTCCGTCCGTCCGTCCGTCCGTCCGTGTGTCCGTGTGTCCTGTCCGTGTGTTACCAGCTAATCTCCGGCACCGTTGGCCCGGTTGCTGCGAAACTGTGCACACACACTCCCTGGATGCCAATTCAGAACCTCTGCCTCAAATGTTTCACATGGGCCTGTTATAGCACCACCTGGAGGCCGATTTGTGCAAAACCCATTTTTTTATATTACTCCTACAGATTTTATCCAAACGTCATGCAAATCGGTACACAGTATCTCTATAGTCATGTGATCAACACGGATCTGTCCGATTTTCCATATTCCATCCTCATTGGCTAAGGTTGCCTTCCAAAATTTGCAGGATTGGTCCGTTTTGAACAAAATGCCTCAAATCATGAACGCAGCTTGTGATTCCCACTAGGCCGAGGAAGAAATGCCACCTGACATTTTTTCACATCAGCCTCATGGTGGCGCTATAAAAGGCTGATTTGTGTTTTTAACTATAACTGCACCGATCTGCGTGAAACTTTGCACGCACACTCCCTAGAGGCCAAGGAAAAACATCCGCCCTGCATTTTTCACATTTGCCTTTTATAGTGCCACCAAGAGGCCGACTTATGTAAAACACATTTTTGGATATTAAGCCTTCACATTTTATCCAAATTTCACACAAATCGGTACACATGATCTCTATAGTCATGTGATCAAGATGGAACTGTTTGATTTTTCATATTTCATCCTGATTGGCTAACAATGACATCTAAAGTTTGCAGAAGTGGCCCGTTTTGAACAAAATGCCACAAATCATCAACAGCGTCCGATTGAGGTGACACTTTACAAGCACATTCGTACTAAGTTGAAGAACAAATGCCACCCTTTAACATTGCCCTATTATAGCGCCACCAGGAGGCCGATTTTTTTCAAAACTTTTCTTTGTTGTATTACTCCTACAAATGTTGTCCAATCATCATGCAAATCGTACCCATTATCTCTATAGTCAAGTGATCAAGATGGTTCTGTCCGATTTTTCATATTCCATCCTGATTGGCAAATTCCGAACATTGTTGGCCGACAATAACCTACCTGACCTGGCGGAGACCTGTGCTCCGAGGAGCACTTTTTCTAGTTTTACATATTACAGTTTTTCGCTTGGACGCATTTCCTTTTAACAATGAAACCAATAAAATATTACACTAAACCACCCGTGCAACAATCAACAATCAAACTGATGTGTCAAAAGAGTAAGACACTACTGTAAGTCAGTCAATCACTACAACAATGTCTCCAACTGTATAACAACAGTATTTGCATCAAAACATTTTTATTATTTTACCTTTCTATTATTTATTTATTTTGTCACTGTTGCACAACCAATCTCTGGGGACAAACATTACAGTCAAGTTCGACTTGACTTTCATTGGGCATCCAGTCTCTCCTCCCTGTCTACCTGACCTCTGTGGTCCCCTCTCCCTTCTGCCCCACCACCATGTACTTGGACACCTCTTGCACGGCCTGACTACTGACACCTGCTTCTGGATTGAATTGACAGTGTGAATATTAACAACTCTTTCAGTGCCAATGAAATAAAAAAATTATTGCGAACTGTGCCAACTTTTTTCTTTTCTTTTTTCAAAGTAAAAAAAAAGTGCTTAGGAAGCGAGATACAGCCTTTTTCAGTTATAGGTTAAACAAAGAGTGGATGGAGCTGCAAATCTTCAGATAATGATATCTTGGGTTCTGAACACTTAAAAAAAAAAATATATATATATATATTTATATATATATATTATTTTTTTTAACTCTGGATTTCTCGTTCTGGCACTAGGGGATAACCCTAAAACTCGGGATAACTCGGGGCTTGGCACTGAGAGAGTTAATTAATCTTCAATTGAGAGAAGGGAAGTTACTCACTCCAATCACCCATCATGCTGGCCTAATCTTTTGTACAAATGCTCATTGTACAGATTTATTTTACATGCAATGATTTACTCAATCAACTGTGTCAGTGCAAATGGGAAATGTACACAGACAATAGAAAGAAAGAAAAAAATATGTTTTGATTGGAGTGTTAAAGAGGAATGAAAATTGCCTCTACGCTATGACAACGGCGTTAAGTGTTTTGCTTTCTGTATGAACACAAAGAGAAGTGAAATACCATAGTGTAATTGGCCAATTACCTTAAACACATGAACCCTAGCGTCCCTAGGGCAAACATTATATTCTGCAAAAATAGCTGATCTACGAGCTCACAACACATCACAACGTGTTGTGAGCTTGTAGATCGGCACAAAGAGTTGGTGTAGAGGGAGATACTAATGGACCTATAGTATAGAGCCCTGGAGGACCCTGGTCAACTGTGTGGGGTTATAAGGCTCTGTTAAGAGACTGAGGTCAGAGTTTCAAGAATTGCATCCAAGTAATTGAACAGAAACTGTATAATACCTTATTCTGAATTTTGATTCCTGCACTGAACTCTCTGAACTAAATGTCTTTTAAGGAGTTTCATATCCATGTCCTAATGCCAAACACATTTGAATTTCCATATGGAGTTCTTCTCTTCGGAATAGTGTTGAATAGGGAAAATGGAAAAACACAGAGGTGAATGGAATAACTATAGCATAGTCATTAGATAGTCAACGTCAGTAGGTCAATGTCCGCTACAAATGATCCTTACTGGGTCATTACTGAATGTTCGTCATCCGGAGGATTTGTATGGGATCTTCAGGTATTCAGCAGATATGGGTTACTGTACTTTATGTCAAGTTACTTCACGATTCCTTAGTCTGTCTCTGACCCAGTTCACAGATATCTTTATTTTGTTACAGTTGCTAAAGACAATATGCTTCGGATTTCAGGTTGTTGCCCTAAGGGTATAATTCCACGCTGCCGCCCTTCTCCTTAAAATACAATGCAATTGTTAACATATACTGTACTTATAGTGTGCTTTGACCTTGTTTTGAGCCAACCGCAGTGAAAGACATACTATAAAAGACCCCTGAACAGCCATCACCAGCATCAACCTGCGTTTGCCTTCAGAGCTGACTAAACAAGGTATCCAGAGATTCCAGACACAGGAGCGGACCACTGCTGTAGAGCCAAGATGAATTTTCACATTATTTTAATCGTCGCCACCATCATAGGAAGAAGTAGTAGTCAGCTGTCACGGGATGACTGTAATACAATGGGAGAAGCGAGGCGACCAGAAGTCACTGACATCGCAGTGACATGTGGCACCGACTCCATCAGTCTGGCAATCCAAGCCTGCCCCGTCGTCTACACCGGCTACAACGAGTCACTGATGATCGTGAACCATCATCCGGAGGCAGCCTGCAGCGGAACCCTGGATACATCTGTATCTCCACCCGTGGTGCGTTTCAACTTCCCCTTGAACAATACCCATGCCTGTGGAAGTCACTTCAGGACCACCAGCGCTGCCGGCACAGGGGTGTTCTCAGACTTCTCCAACATCCAGACAGTCAACATCAGTGGCATTGTGCGATCCTCTGATCCCACCACAGGGACAATCACCTACAATGCTGAGATGAAGTACTATTACTCCTGCGCCTACCCCTTAGAGTACCTGATCAACAACACCCAGATCGATGTGTCAGCCTCCTCTATCGCATTGAAGGACAACAATGGCAGCTTCATCAGCACCCTGCGCCTGGAACTGTTCAGCGATGAGGGGTACACAAGCCCCCTGGTGATGCCAGAGAATGGAATCGAGCTGAGGACCGACGTCTATGTGGAGGTGAAGGCCACCAACTTGACAGGCCAGTACAACGTGCTCCTGGACCGGTGCTACGCCTCAATCTCCCCGCTTCCTAGCAACTCCACCTTCTTCAACCTGTTAATGCCCTGCGAGACTGAACAGCTCACCACCATCATCGAGAACGGCATGAGCCAGAGCGCCCGCTTCTCCTTCCCGGCTTTCCGCTTCCAGGAGCAGCAGAACGAGACCGTCTCCACCTACTACCTGCACTGCATCACCCGGCTATGCGAGGTCAGCACCTGCAGCACCTTCATGCAATGCAACAACAGGAGACGAAGAAGAAGCACGGAGGATGAGCCAGCCGACTTGTCCACCACCATCACCTCCCCGGAGATCGTCACCCAAGAAAATGTCGTCCAAGGCCAGAGCCAGACCAAAACACATAATGAGAATTCGTCTGCTGGTCTTGGTGCTGCTGTAGGTGTTTTAGCCTTTGTGTGTATTGTTGCCCTGTGCATTGCTGCCGTCTTTTACAAGAGGCTCAGGAACTAAAAGCAAACCTCCTTGAGCTGAAGGTGGGATAATGGGGCATCAGGCTATAGGCTAAATACTGTCTTTTGAGGTGTACCATATCCGTCAGCTTGTCTAACATTTGTGGTTGAGGACAGGGCTTGGTTCATCTCACTGTTGTTTGTTGGGGGAGATATTAGTTTGTCCGTCATCATAGGCTAAACCGTGTAGGAATATTTACATTTTAGATAAAGGAATGTGATTGAGATGTTTACTGTAGATAGATGTTGGTCTAGATGTTAGTGTTTTTAATAGCAACATTTGGAAATGCACAAAAGCAAAGGCTGAAAGTGTAAATGCATGTATGCGCTTCATAAGCTTTTACTTGTTAAAAAAAATAGCGGAAAAAGGTAGTTGGAAGGAAAATATAAAAAAGGTTCATAAACTCAGTTTTAATATGTGAAAGTTTGTAAATACTTTATATTACTGGAAGTGTATGTAATACCTGTGTAAATACTATTAATATTATTAATCAGTAATAAGATGTGTGCAATTACTGTACATCTGATGTATTTGAATGTACTTTCAAGAATAAAGAATAAATGTTACACTTCAGTTATCTTGACTCATTTCTTTTCCACACTTTGAGGTACGCTTGGAGTGCAATCATTTCACTGCCTGCAATGTTGCTCGTGAGTAGCTAATCTTCAACAATCTTCATATGTCTTTGCACGGATACTGCAATGAACACTTTCATTCACTTTAATCAAGTGGATATAACATTCGATATTTAAATAAAATAAAAACACATTCTGTAATTTTAATTGTAAAAATGGTGCAAATGTCTTTTTCAAATGACATGGAACCAACATGACTACAAAATGTACATTTTAGCAAACCTGATACAGGGCTTTAAAATATGATTTTAAAATATTCGTCTTGCCATCTTTGTCACTGACCCATAAAACTTTTCACTAAATCCATGTTCTGAACAGTAACTGCTGTGTGCCTCGGTAGCATGTTTTGTGAAGCATGCACCTTTTGATGCATGTTCGATACCGGGCACTGCCAGCTCAATGTACTGTATGAGTGGCCCAGCTGGGATAACTAACTGATCGAGTCCAAGCCTCAAGTCTTTGAGGGGCAAATGCACGTTTCTGACAGTTGTAATGAGAGTTCTAACATCAGTTCTGGTATGGTTATAACAATATACAATATACAATATACAATATACAGAATGTACCATTTCACAAGTTGGTTCAAAAGTGATGTTGGTTCAATGTCATAGAGCTTTAACCCATTAAAACCGGGAAAGCATCGGTGTCCTTTTAGATTTTTGCGTTGGTTATTAAAAAATAGCAGATATACAAGCTCAATAGCAGCTTGTACATCTGCTATTTTTTTGAAATATCTTGAAAATGTTCAAGATTCAAGATCATGTGTCTTGCATGATCAGGGGTTGACACCAAGGTCTCAGAGGCACTTGCCCGTCGGGCAAGTACAGGTCATGTTCTACTTGCCCAAAGGTCATGCCCACTTGCCTGAAAAGTAAATCGTCCATTATAAAATGATAGGTAAACTTTGAATTACCGTTCAATTTAACACTTATTTTTTTACTTTCTGGGGCTGTGCGATAAAAAAATTCATATAATTTTTATATACATAGCTATGAAAATGGACTATGGGCTCACACATGTTATTTTATATTTTTAAGTGTAGCGACAGTGAAAACAGCACATTATAGGTAAACAGTGCTCTTATTTTACATTCCACAGATCAGAAGACAGAGCTCTGGCCACGTTCAGGTGTTTAGACAGAAATATCTTGTTGTGTTTATAGACGGTTGTGTCCCCTCTCAAACGAGTACTTGCCCGGTCGGGCAACCTGAAAGCAAACTCCACCTGCCCGCAAGTTTTATTTACCTGCCAGGGGCAGGTGGGCAACCCTTAGTGTCAATGCCTGATTGCATGGTTGTATGTGTTAAGTGTCTGTACAAAATGCATTCAGTTCAGAGTTTTATTGAAAATAAATATATCTTTATTTTTTATTCTCGTCATCTATAGGGGGTTGACTCCTCCCAACAACCACAGGTACAGTTAAGCACATGAGACAAATACAAACATTAATAACACATCAGTAGAGCAGTGGTTCTCAAACTTTACCCCCCCAAAATGAATGTGTTTGGCCGCGGACCCCCGTCTGAAAATATTTTGTGCCGAGGTACAATGTGAACTTGCAGATCGGCTATTTTAAAATAGCTTATGTACATAGGGTTATAGTGGTTAAACTGATTTTTATGCCAAGTTAAATAATTTAGCTGGAGCCTCGGTACCCCTGGAACCCCCTCAAAGACCCCTGGGGGTCCCCGGACCCCCCACCTTGAGAACCACGGCAGTAGAAGGCAGTAGAACAGTCATCACATCACTGAGCAGGAAACTCAAAGTTATTGTAATATTGTTGTACAGTATATCGTAGTTTTGTAGTACAATACTGTAGCATCGTTGCTCAGTATATTGTTGCATATTAGTACAATATAATGTAGTATTGTACAACAATATATTGTATTGTTGTACACTACAGCATAATGTAGGCTAGTATTGTGTACAGTATATTGTAGATTTGCAGTATACAGTTGGACAGTATATTGTAACTAATGCATTTCATGTGATCACCCAAACAGTTTATAGTGGACATATTCATCCATGTGCATCTGTGTGTGTGTGTGTGTGTGTGTGTGTGTGTGTGTGTGTGTGTGTGTGTGTGTGTGTGTGTGTGTGTGGGGGGGGGGGGTTAGTCAGTTCTTAAATATCGTCGCTGTCGGGTAGAAACCTTGTATGTCCATATTTCAACCTTTCATGTTTTTGTTGCAAGTTAATTCCCTGCTGTCATACGATCGTGTCACCAAATAATTGCAAAAACAGCAGATATACAAGCTCTCAGCACGCGTGTCGTGTTGTGAGCTTGTAGAACTGCAATTTTTCGAATGTTTGAAACAGAAAGTGTGTCCGTGGGTTTTATAAATATTGAACCAATGAAAAGTATTACAGGAGTTTGTGACTAAATAATAACTGCATTGGATCCATTGGATTTTTTCTATTTCCTAAAATGTACGGTTTTGGATCTAAAAGGTTTCCACCCGACAGTGACGATATAAGTCTGTTGATGACATTAAAACGGCTCCTTATTTTTGTAGTATTTAGTACACAGATAGAATTCTATTACTGCTGGTTTATATCCTACCGGGACCTCTAGTACTGCTGGTTTTCTATCCTACCAGGACCTCTAGTACTGCTGGTTTTCTATCCTACCAGGACCTCTAGTACTGCTGGTTTTCTATCCTACCAGGCAAACTAGTACTGCTAGTTTAATCTCACCAAAGTACCGCTGATTTTGTATCTTTACCCGGATAAAATGTGATTCTTTGCATGACTTACTTGTTGTCGTCATTTTATCAGTCACCAGGTGAATGCAATTAACTTCCTGGTAGGATAGAAAGCAGCAGTAGGCTACAAGTAGATATTTTGGAGCAGGGTTGGTGACTGTGTAATTGAACACCGGCTTCGAATGCTATCAATGCATTGAATGGGAGATTATCACGTTTTATCAGACCATTGAATGGGCGAGTAGGCGACATACTGACCTACCCGCGATTTATCAGATCATTCATTGGGCGTAATCAGGAGCTACTGAACTACTCGGAGGCAGAGCAGTTCCCACAACATGATTTACGATTAGCTAGCAAAATATCCTCTAGCACAGTGATTCTCAAACGTTTTACTTTAAAGGACCCACCCCCCCCCCCCCCCATTAGTGGGCCACAGACCCCCATAACTAAGGGTGTAAAAATGACAAAAGGAACCAAATGGACCCATAAGGGTCCATTTGATTCCATTTGTGAACCCTCAGAGTTACAGACCTGTAATGATCAATTTGGTTCCTAACTATCAATCTAGCTGAGGACCCCCTGGAACCCCTCAAGGACCCCTGGGGGTCCCCAGACCAGACTTTGAGAACCACTGTTTCAGCAACATCAGCTCATTAGATTATTTTGCTCCGATTAGATTGGATTAGAGTGATTAGTTTGGTCTGCTCTAGATTGATTAGTTTTTTGTCTGGTTAGACAGATTAGTTTGGTCAGCTGAGATATACAGTATTAGTTGGATCTGGTTATAGATAGATTAGTTTGGTCTGGTTAGATGGATTAGTATCATCATCCTTGACTGAAACCAGAGGCGATACAAAATGAAACAATATTGTCTATCTACAGTATCTCAACATTTACACCCTGTTTACAAATAGACAAATGTTAAAACATAAATTTAATAATGAAATATTTTACATTTCTAACAGTTTACTCCCGGAAAGAAAAAACTAAAAAAGACAGGGAGTAAATCACAACTCCATCACTCCATTTCATCAAACAGAGCACTGAACTCAACTCCTTTTTAGGGATGAAATGGTTATTGCACGAGGGAAAGAGACAGACAGACAGAATGTGTTGGAATGTAAGCTAGACAGTATTTGACTTTTAGGTTACAACATTTACAAGTAATCTTCAGCTAGAAGATTTTTTAGTAAGACGTTTTAAAATATCCCAACAAACAAATTATTTCTTATAAAAAGCATTTCAACATGACAGACAACGGACGTTTGACAGTGAAGACAGTAGCAGCACAAACTATGACCGAGTCTGGGTTAAATATGCTCTAATTAGTACTGCAATAATCATCATTTATTATTGTTATTACTGTACACAAAGACATGACGCCAACATGCTAACGGAGGTTAGCACAACACTGCAAGCTCCACCATAATAATTATGGGTTGTTTTAACGGTACGACCAGGCCATACCCTCATCGCTGTCACCATGACAACGACCAGGCCACACCCTCATCCCTAACCATGACAACATACTTTAACCTCCAGCTGACTGACCTTTCACCTCTCAGAGAACAACCTAGCTTCACACACTTGACACAAATCCTGAACTGTAGTGAACTGTACTATACTGTACTGCAGTGATTCTCAACATTTGTTATGGCAATTTGTTACAATATTTTATCTCTGGGACCCCCAAACTACACTGTTAAATCCAGTGTTCATTTAACTCAAGAGTTACAGATCTGTAAGGGTCCCATCTAGACCCCTGGTGGTCCCCGGACCAGACGTTGAGAAACAGTGCTGTACAGTACAGTACTGAACTACACAGTAAAGAAATCTACAGTAACTGTACAGCATTGGACTATAGTGTAAGTACTGTACAGTATTGTGGTCCGACTGGATGGTTAATGCTGATGATCAGGTTACATGGTATATGGTCTGCTGGCGCTGGAGTTATGTTCTGGTCTATATGGAATGTTCTGGTATCAATGGAATGTTCTGGTATCAATGGAATGTTCTGATATCAATGGAATGTTCTGGTATCAATGGAATGTTCTGGTATCAATGGAATGTTCTACTATAAATGGAATGTTCTGGTATCAATGGAATGTTCTGGTCTACATCTGGTATAACTGTATGTTATGGTTTAAATGGTATGTTCTGGTGGAACCACTACATATGGTATGTTGTGGTTTTAGTGGTGTTACCAGAGGATGTACAGAGATGATGATGAACTATAATGACCGCAAAAAAAAGTCCTCAAAAGTCACACAATCCACATCCCACACACACACACACACTTCCTCCAACAGTCTGTTTAACACAATCTACAAAACCTCCTGTACTTTGATTCTAGTTACTATGATAAGCTGGTACTTTCAGAAGTACCATAATCACCAATTACAACAACCAACTACAGTAACTCTCTGTGTTGTAGTATTGTTATAGTCGTGTTGTCAGATTTTGTTGGGTTGTGATATTGTGTTGTCACATTGTACTGTGTTGACACTAGAGGGTAGCATAGTCCACCCGGAACCGTAAACCCGAGACCCTACCCGAGAGGGATCGGGTACGGGTTAAAACTATTCGAATTGCTGCGGGTGTCGGGTGAGTGAATCTGAAATGGTGTGTTGTAATAATGTTCTCAAATCCATAGCGCCTCTTCTTGCATATCGAACGAGCCGCGCTTAACGTTAATAGGCGATTGAAATCTCAAGTGCCGTGCCGTGCAGTGCAAGCCTGAACACCAAGGAGGTTTTCTTTAAGTGAAGCACAAACTACAAGGGAAAGTAAAATGAGCAAAAGCCACCAGGAACATCATGTTAGTGGAGCGCTTTTGTGGCTATTATCGACGGGGACTGGAAAAAAGTTGGCGAAAATGTACTCCCTTCAACCTTGGGAGCGCGCTCCCAAGGTTGAGTGCAGCCAAGACAGGTACGTCCTGTCTCAACGCAGCTCTCTGACTGAGACCTATGACTGATTCATAATTTGTTGCGTGCCGTGAATAGCCGACCTACAAGCTCACAAGCCGTCGAATATACGCGACGCCTTGTGAGCTTGTAGGTCTGCTATTCTCTGCCGTTCCAGCCGCGCGACGGGGCATAAATTAGGCTCAACTCCAGCAACAACGGAGGGGAAGGCGATACTGACGGACACAGATAGGGCTAGTCTCAATGGTGAAAAAGTGCATTGTTTTACAAAGCCTCGCTGAAAATATAATTACGTAACGTAACCTGTGCACCGGCTCCAGTTAACACATTAACCGCCAAGAACGTAGTCCTACGGTCCGTTAAATCCAACTGTTAAGCGCCGAGACCGTAGCCCTACGGTCCACGGTCTTTTCGCGCTATAAATGTCCGGGTTCACTTTCGGAATTTTTTTGATCCACTTCCGTTTCCGGTTTGATGACCGGAAACGGAATTATTTGGGATCCGGTTTTGACGATCACGTCCGCTCCCATTCTACAGACGAAACTGAAACTCAATTCTCTTCCTGTAGTTTTTTCTCCTCGCATTTCACTGTTTAACGTAATCCGCTCTAACTACAACATGGATGCCCCGTTTGACACGTGATTTTCACTGGGAGATACGTTGAGATGTCGCGGATGTAAACAGACTTTGTACGGCTCAATCTTAAGGATTTTAACAAGATCTATGGCGACATGAAAAAAACAAAAAAACAACAAAAACACCTTGGCACTGGTGAGTACATTATGAGATTAACCTCTGGCGGTCGATGTGTTAACGGGTCTAGACACGGCAAGGTCTGTTTCGGACCGGGTCTAATAATCTCAAATTATCCTTGGGTCTGTTTCGGAACGGGTAAAAAAAAGAATTGGACCCAGTCTACCCTCTAGTTAACACATTGTATTGTTGTCACATTGTGTTGTCACATTGTGTAGTTGTGTTGTGTTTGTACCCAGGCTTGGTCATAGTTGACTCTCTTCAGTTTTGTAGACATACAGTGTTTATTTTGTACAGTGCTGTTGCTAAGGGCTGTGGTTACTAGGGAAGTAGTTACAGGAGGTTGTTGCCCTTGACTACAGGGGTTCTCGGGTGGCCAGGGGCGATCTCCGTGGTGACATGACGGCCAGCAGGTCGTGGAGAATCTCCTGACGGATTTCGTCTGCAACACTCCGTCTGATCTGCTCGCACACACGCACACGCGCACACACGCACACGCGCACACACACACACACACACACACACACACACACACACACACACACACACACACACACACACACACACACACACACACACACACACATACATAACATAAGAGGTAAAAAATAAATGAAGAAATTAAAGCTGCAAGCAGTGATGACCACACCAGGATGCCTGTTGAAGTTAAAAGGTGTTGCATGTAATAAAGCTAAATAAAATGTCATGACTGAAACATTTTGTCAGGCCAAGTTCTAATTTGTGACACACGCACCCGAGCGATATTTGATGGTTGGACATCATTGCGGCACATGTTGTCAATGGAAGATTAGTTATTATTATTTCGATGAAATGGATTAGTCTGATAAAGTGTTGCACCCCAAATAACCAGTAGACAGACCTCTTTAATAAGCTCCTGGAGTTCCTCTGCTATCAACCCTCCAACTCTCCTCTCCGGTCCTCCTCTCGCCTCCTCTCCTTCCCTCCTTTCCTCTCCTCCCCTCGCCTCCTCTCCTTCTCTCCTTTCCTCTCCCCCCCTCGCCTCCTCTCCTCCTTCTCTCTCCTCCTCTCCTCCTGTGTCCTCTCTCTCCTGGCTGGGCATGTTGGGGCGAGGGGGAGGGGCGGGAGTTATGTTGATTGACGCTCTGTACACTTCCTGCTTCTGCTCGCCGCCTGCTCTCACTGGACTAGAGGAGCGGGAGGACGGGCCCGTGGCTGTGGAGGGGGTGTGGCTTTCGTCGTCGAGCTCTGATTGGAGGAAAAGCTGCTCTCTCAGCAGGTCTGATACCTGGATGGACAGTCAGACAGACAGACAGACAGGTTTTACAAGAGAAAACTAAAGAATTAAATTCACCTTTCAGGAGGCAAAGAAAGGAGGTAGTACTATTTTCCCGTTAGACAGACGACCCCCCCCCCCCTGTTCTTGTACATAGTCTTTTCTTTTCTTTTTCCCTTTGATGTACATAATGTTATCTTTTACCTGTTTTTTTTTGTAATGATATTTGAACTGTGGTGCCACTATATATGTCTATGAATTGAATATCAAGGAACTCATTGGAAACAAGACTGCAAGGATTTTTATGAACGGACCTTTTAGACAAAGTATTTTAAATGTAACTGTGCTGTTTTGCCTAATAAAACATTCAATCAATCAACCAACGGGCTTCAAACGTCACTGTGTGTGTGTGTGTGTGTGTGTGTGTGTGTGTGTGTGTGTGTGTGTGTGTGTGTGTGCGTGTGCGTGTGTGTACGTACCGGTTCCATGGCTCTCAGTGCTGAGGAAGTAGACAGATCATCAATACTGCTGCCCTGGAGGACAAGAAAAGAACAGAAAACACAGGAGTTGAAGACAATTACATTTGCAGTTCAGCATCTGACCAACAGATGGCAACACAGTACTATTGTTTTTGTAACCTAGCAGGAAAGGTTCAGATGAGGTGCTGATCACTAGGAATAAACTTAAAATAGGGGGGGGGGGTGTTGCACACTCTGGCTCCATGTGCCTTTGTATCCCAACCTTTTATCCGTGGAGCCCCCCTTTCTTACATCTGACAAATGTAAATGTAGACTATTATTGTGTCCACAATACTGTATGTGGAGTGTGGACATAAACAATTTACAATTGTGTGTGTGTGTGTGTGTGTGTGTGTTGTGTGTTGTGTGTTGTGTGTTGTGTGTGTGTGTGTGTGCGAGCGTGTGTGTGTTACCATGGGGTGGCTGTGTAGTCTGTCCTCCAGTTGAAATTCTAGTTCCTGCAGTTCGCGTCTCACAGCCGACCTTAGAGCCTGCAGCTGATCTGCCTGCAGTCTGAGCAGAGGAACACATTTGCCTTGTTACATATACAGTATAACCTACTGGTTTAAACTGGCCTTCATTTACCTTGTTACATACACAGAAGCTACTGGTTTACACTGGCCTTCATTTACCTTGTTACATACAGAGAACCTACTGGTTTAAACTGGCCTTCATTTACCTTGTTACATACACAGAAGCTACTGGTTTAAACTGGCCTTCATTTACCTTGTTACATACACAGAACCTACTGGTTTAAACTGGCCTACATTTACCTTGTTACATACACAGAACCTACTGGTTTAAACTGGCCTACATTTACCTTGTTACATACACACAGAAGCTACTGGTTTAAACTGGCCTTCATTGTCTCCGCCAGAGGTGGAGAGTATGTTTTCGTTCTTGTCCTTCCGTGTGTCCCCCCGTCTCAGCCAAGCTAACATTGGTCAAGCTTCACGTGACACGTGACAATATGTTGTCACCAATGCTTTTGATTGGCTAGCGAGACGCATGACGAAATAAAAACCTATAAATAGGTGTGTCACTTAAAAAAATCAATTATATTTTTTGAAGTGAGCTTCCATCAGCCAAGCTAACATTGGTCAAGTGACACGTGACAATATGTAATATAAATAGGTAAGACAGGATTAATCAGGAACAATACTGGCGGAGACCTGTGCTCCGAGGAGCACATTTTCTAGTTTACCTTGTTACACACACAGAACCTACTGGTTTAAACTGGCCTACATCTGCTCTCAGTGTAAACAGATGAGTAACACATTTATCTCGTTACATATGTACTCTTTGAAACTGGCCTACATCTGCTCTCAGTGTAAACACAGTGTGTGTGTGTGTGTGTGTGTGTGTGTGTGTGTGTGTGTGTGTGTGTGTGTGTGTGTGTGTGTGTGTGTGTGTGTGTGTGTGTGTGTGTGTACCTGTCAGCAGGACTCAGGTGTGTGTAGACAAGTGCCTGCTGTCTGATGATTGACAGCTCCAGATCCATCATGTGACTACGGAATTCACACAAGCTCTCCCTCTTCTGTTGTAACTCTGCCAGAGAGGACTAGAGAGACAGAGAGAGAGAGAGACAGAGACAGAGAGACAGGCAGGCAGGCAGGCAGGCAGGCAGACAGACAGACAGAACAGAGAGTTAATAGAGTAGTTGAATATTCTCAGGACAATGTTTGCAGAAACAGAAATGCATTGTGGGTACCTGTTGGGTGGATGCACCTGATCTAGGATCAGTGAACAGGTCTGATGGTGTGTCTGGTCTCTGGACAGACAGACAGACAGACAGACAGACAGACAGACAGACAGACAGACAGACAGACAGACAGACAGACAGAGAGACATGTAAATATACTGAATATACCTCTGGCTAAATGTCAACACAGATGAGAACTTAAGGCCTGCACTGTCTGCTACCGACTATTGACTTGGTGACTACTGACCACTAGTATTGTTTACCGTTGTTGTGGTTCCATTAGAATTCCTATATCAGTGGTTCTCAACTTGTGGGCTGGGGCCTACTGGTGGGCCGTGAGGATACTGCAAGTGGTCCAACGAATAATAGGCAAAACACTAAGATTTTAATGATAATATAACATTAATATATTTTTTAAATGAATGTAAAAATCGTTAGTTTTCATTGTGATACCGTTAAATAGGAACTTATCCTAAGTTAGTCCCTCTGATCCGAGCCGCAAGACAATCGATTGATTGATCACATGCGCTGAAAATGCACGCAGCCCACCCATCTGACCACTGTTGGGTGGGCCGCAAACAAATTTCTAGATTTTTCAAGTGGGCCCCGATCCCGAAAAGGTTGAGAACCACTGCCCTATATAAGATTTATTCACAGACAAAAGCTCTGCTGAATTTAACTCAAACAAACAGGTCTGCAATCATCACTTACTACTTACTACTTTACCCGCACTCGACACAATCATCTCATGTCATCACTTATCATTTTAGACATGGCTAAAAACACACATTATCCCAAAGTCTTCATTGTAACATCTCACTTCCTAAAACATTTCTTCACAAACCAAAAAAAAACTGGGATCATTTTAACTTGATTTAGTGGGTAATGTATTTGAATATGGCCTTGGCATGACAGAGGAAGCGAGGGATTGATCTTCCTGCATGGTCGTGTGAAAGATAGACCGCACATAATCAGCTGACGTGATTTAACAACATATTTAAAGATTAATTTCACTTATGACTTTAACCCATTTTGGGCGGGAACCCCTATTTGTAACTATACCTTTCAGGACGGAAAGCCCTTTTGGGGTTGTTGTTGCTATATGTACAGTATATAAAACATGCATTTGTTGTACATTTTGAATACATATTTGAAGTTTTTCTGAAAACTTAGGTCAGTTTTTAGAATGGGCCTCAGGTCTAAATGGGTTAACTTGAAGTAACACAGCGTGTGGCTGTGGGGGTATACTGCGCTGGGTCACATATTAAGTTAACTGTCTGTTCCACACGCATTAGACATATCAATAATGATATAATGATGTTATTACATAATGCTGTCCTTCCTTCAGTATGTTCTGGCACTAACCTGGTGCATAGTCTGAACCGCTCCTCTGATGTCATGCAGAACTCGCCTCAGTTGCATCTCTGTACTTGAAGCTAAGCCTGGGGCTGCAGTAGAACCCTGTCCAGGGTACAGGCCCTGTCCTGGGGCTAGATTAGAATCCTGCCCAGGGTAAAGGCCCTGTCCAGGGTACAGGCCCTGTCCTGGGGTTAGAGTAGAACCCTGCCCAGGGTACAGGCCCTGTCCTGGGGCTAGATTAGAATCCTGCCCAGGGTAAAGTCCCTGTCCAGGGTACAGGCCCTGTCCTGGGGTTAGAGTAGAACCCTGCCCAGGGTACAGGCCCTGTCCAGCGGCTAGAGGAGAACCCTGCCCAGGGTACAGGCCCTGTCCAGCGGCTAGAGGAGAACCCTGCCCAGGGTAAAGGCCCTGACCTGGGGTAGAAACAGGGTGGGGGTAGTGGCCGTGGGGTGCGGGTATGTGGAAAGCAGGGTAGGGATGCAATCCATAACCGTGGTACCCAGCGTAAGGTGAGGTATAAGGAGCCAGGTATGGCGATGACTGGTGATTACCATAGCCCTGATGAGGCATTGTGGGAGTTGTAGTCTGCTCCAGGTTGGAGAGGCTGCCATGGTGAGACATGATGGGAGTTGTAGGCTGGTGGAGGAAGCCATGATGGGGTATAGAGGGGCGGGGATAGTACAGCTGGTTTAATAAGGACTGGTGGTGAGGTGATGTGTAGTAGGGGTGGTGACTGTAGTAATGGCTGGGGGGGTGTTGCCTGGTGGAGTTGGAAGTGTTAGGGTGGGGGTGATGTGGAGTACTAGTTTGGGGGTCCCAGGCAGAGCCACGGTTGGAGGGAAATGCATCGCACGTCGGCAGCCTCGAATTCGATTTCCAAACGGAATGGTGCTTTTGATAGGCTGCGGGGTGGTGATGCAACTGGCCGGGCTGACTCTGACTGCAGAGATTGGGGACGCTCTGGGTGCTCCAGGAGTGGGCGGGGCCTCCCAACGGCCTCTCCAGCCAATCGGGTGGCGGCGGGCTGGAGCCCTGTAGCGAATAGGACGATCGCGTGAGGTGCTTCCTCCGCGTGAGGTGGGACTTAGGGAGGACGCCGTGCGAGAGAGTTTCCCCGTGAGGCTCAGATGACGATTGGACGGCGGGGAACTGAGAAGAGGCGGGGTTTATGAAGAGGGTAGAGAGATGATTGGTCGGCTCTTCGCCGGAGTGCTGCGGGGCGGAGACGCTGGCAGACGAGCCCCTCCCAACCTGGATCCTGAGAGAGGACACCATCCTGGATGCAGGGCTGGCACCATCATGAAGTTTTAGTTGACAATTAAATTGTCAAACAAATAATTATGATTAATGCTTTAACACATTCCATGCCAGAGTTTAATCTCATAATGTACTCACCAGTGCCAGCGTTTTATTGTTGTTTTTTTGTTTTTTTCATGTCGCCACAGACCTCGCTAAATAAGTTAAAAGTGCGCGTTCATTTGGTTCTAAACACACGGCGGATCCGTGAGAAACGGCCAGCGAAAATAGTTTCCAAATCCGTGCCGCCATCTTGAAGATATAGTCGATCAACGCTAAACAGTGATCAGCGAGGAGAAAAACAACAACCGAGAAAATCGAGTTTTAAACAGGATCCCAGACAGGAAGCGGATACGATCGAAAAAACCGGAACCCGAATAATTCTGTTTCCGACCGGAAACCGGAAACGGAAATGGATCAAAAAAAATCGGAAAGTGCACCTGGGGCAATTACAATGGGAATCGGCGGTTCGCGTAGATCTACGCGACTGGCACGCTGCGGCTTTAAATAGGTTCGCGTAGATCTACGCGATTGGCATTCAATGTGTTAATTGTGTTTTAGGCATTGAATGTTGAAACGTATAAATCAAAATGACACTTCTGTTTGCCTTCTAGGATTTGTAAACAGAAATTGCACAGGGCTGATATGACAACTAACATAACCAGTTGAACCCCATATTCTGGGGGGAACCTTAGCCCAAAAATGGAAGATCTACAAGCTCACAACGTTGTGAGCTTGTAGATCGGCTATTTTTGGCGAAGGGATCTGGTGCTGACAGGAAAAAAACGGTCCAAGTACAGAGCCAACTCAGATCCAAAGACTAGTGAGTTTTAAATAAAAAAATATACAAAGAAATGGCTGACTATGACGGTACCAATAATTATTGGTACCGTCAATAATTATTTATAAAGTAAATAAATAAATACTGTACTATATGGCCAAAACAGGCCATGCATTTAATAATTTAAATAATTTAATATTAATATTTTTCAACAGTAGAGATAATACAGATGAATGGAGCCAATTCTGGCGATTATGCAAAAAAATATGGCGATCAGGCGATTAAGGTAATATAATTGTGACAGGCCTTACCTGGACGGACAGAGGGAAGAAGAGGAAGGGAGAGACATTGACCTCTGCAGAGTAGGCGTTCCTCTTCCTCGGCCTGGCAGATGGAGGGTCAGGGAGTTGTGGTAGCGCTTGGCTCGCTCCAGTGCCTGTTGGACCAGCAGAGCTGAGTAACTCGAACTCTCAACCTCTTCCTCAGAGCCGTCTGACGCAGCTGTGGACTGGGTGGTCTGCAACGAAATAGCCAAAACTAGAATTAAAAAAATGATTTTAGTCAACTGAAAATAAAAACGGACACTGTATTGTGTGTTTACAAAACTAACTAAAACAAACTAAAATGAACTAGAACTAACAAAAATTATAGAGGAAATGTTTTAACACTCTCACCGCCAGGCCCGTAGCCTACGGGCCGATAAATCCAACCGTGGTGCTTTTTCCTTTTTTTCGAAAAAAAAAAACTTTTTTCAATTTTCTATACGGCACATTTCATTGTAACACCACCGGAAACGGAATTATTCGGGATCATGTTTTGCCGATCCCGTAGGCCTCCATTCTAAAGCGCACACTGAAACGCCATTTTCTTCGATTGTAGTTTTTCTCCTCGCTGATCACTGTTTAACATAAACCGTTCTAACTACAACATGGCGGCTCCGTTTGACACGTGGTTTGGACTGGTAGACGCAGGGAGATCTCCGCGATGTATACAAACAGTGCACAGCTCAATCTTAAGGATTTTAATGAGGTCTATGGCGACGTGAAAAAAACAACAATAAAACGTTGGCACTGGTGAGTACATTATGAGATTAACCTCTGGCGGTCAATGTGTTAATGTGTCAAAGATCTTCAAAAGTAGCAAAATAATGTGATGCTTCGTTGTGAACTTGTAGATCTGCTATTTTTGAATTTTTTCTGAACTTGTTGAATCTTGCCCCTGTCTAATTAATATTCCAATAAAAAACGAACTAACGCTAAAACTAATAACTTTTCACAAAATAAAAAATAAACTTCGTCAAATCGAAATAAATATGAACTATAATAACCTGGGTCTGCGTTTCAGACTGGGTTCCGGTGTGTCCGGTCTGACCCACCTCCTCAGAACTACCAGTCCCATCATGCACCTGTGCTGCTGACCCGAACTCCTCCCGATCCTCTTCTGTGTCGGCCAGCCGTTCGAACGCCGGTTGGTCCACGGCGAGGGGCGTGGCCACGTCATGTGACGCGTGCGAGGTCACAGTGGTCTCGCTGTCGCAACTGTCACTGCTGTCCTGCACCTGGTGGAGGGATATTTGATTAATTCAAGTCATTTTGTTGACTAGTTTGTCAGCAAATTGCTGTCAATTCACTAAGACACACACACACACACCTTGAGGTAGCTGTTGGAGTCAGTAGATGGGTCCTCAGCAAAGCCACTACTGTCTGACTGTTGACTGGCTGTCCTTATCAACCCTGTCACAGAGACACACGCAAAATGAAATATATTATTATCCACAAATAACAACCAAGCCTCTATAGTCAATTTAATTATCAGACAGCTACTGTACAAAAGATGTACAGATATGTTGGAAGTACATCGTTTGTCTGTTTGGCTTACATAAGGCTTTGATCTAATAAGACAATAGTTGATTCTATCTTTTACTTATTATTAACTCCTTATCCAATAAAACTTTAAATTAAATTAGCCCAGACATCAGGCGGGAACACACAGCTTGGTGGGAGAGAGGGTGTGTGTGTGTGTGTGTGTGTGTGTGTGTGTGTGTGTGTGTGTGTGTGTGTGTGTGTGTGTGTGTGTGTGTGTGTGTGTGTGTGGGGGGGGGGGGGGGCGGTAGACAGTTCAAGGTGCACCCTAGAGACCCAGTGCCAACATATCACGGGCCATAAATATATACCTTACAATCTGTTAGGAAGTCCCATACATACATTAATTTGGATACATGACATGTAGACGATATAACTCAAAGGTCATGAGCCAGTGTTCTCAAAGTGGGGTCTGGAGACCCTTGAGGGGGTTCCAGGGGGTCCCCAGCTAAATTACTGACATTTCGGAACCAAATGGGCCATTACGGATCTGGCCTTACGGGTCCATTTGGTTCCATGTGTACACTCTCAGAGTTAACTAAACACTGCGGATTTTAAAGCAAGTAAGTAGCCTTGGGAACCAATGGTACCCGAGCCATGTGGCCCATACGGCAGGAGCCTTATATCTCCTGCCTCTCCTATTTCTGTAGCGTGGTGATGCGGCTTCATGCACAAGTACAGTACATCCCCCAGCCATGATGTACAACAAGAACCCCCCCTGAAAAAGACACTAGTATGTCACAGGGACATAAAGGTGGGATCCCATACAAGTTGTATCAAAGGTTTGTGGCCAAATGCATATCAAACTGGGGGTCCTTGAAATAAGTATGCAAAGTACTGTCATAAGCAATAGGTCCTAATAAACCAATGGACTGAATCAACTCAAACAAACAGACCCACTGCTGTGGCAGCATGGTCTCAAAGAAAGGGGGCTGAAGGGGGCTGAACATGACACGCCCAGCCCTCCCCCGAATATTATAATATTCAGGATACCGTCGTTGTCGTACCATGTTGTTTACTCTGATCTTGCACTTTGTAAGAGTGTCTTGTACTGAATGATCAGGGGGTTGGCGGTTAGGGATTCGGGATTCAGAGGTCAGGGGTTGAGGTTAGAGGCCAAGGGCTGTGAGATGGAGGTCAACTCACCACTGGTTCTGGAGGTGCTGCGTGTCTCATCTTCATTACTCAGCACCTAAAAACAAACACACACACACACAATAACCCAACCCCACACACACGCAATACGAATATTACTATCATTAAAGGGCGGCCGTAGCTTAGTAGGTAGAGAGACTGTGGTAATCAGGAGGTTACCGGTTCGACTCCGGGACTACCCAGAGTATTTGTCAAAGTGTCCCTGAGCAAGACACCCAACGCGCCGCGGATGCGATGCGTTGTGAGCTTGTAGACTGTTTATATACGGTATGCCACGCCGTCGTCCGATTAAGTATAAATCGAGCTCAAGTCTCAGATGAATTGCATGAGGACATAACCTTTGACCTTCAGCTTACCTCCTCCATTTCAAAGGAGTCCTTGGTCTCTGTGCGCAGCTGAGTAAGATGAGGGTGGAGCAGGGGCGGAGCTCTCTGTCTGATCTCCTCTGTCTGATTGGCCGACAGTGGTTGATCCTCCGTCTGATTGGCTAACCGTGGTTGATCCTCCGTCTGATTGGGTGACCGTGGTCGTTCCTCCGTGTGACTGGCTGATTGCGGTTCCTCCTCCCCATTGGCTGCCGAAGTGGCGAGTCTGTCTTCTGGCCTGTAGGGAGTCAGCTTTTAATAACAGGTCTAATCACTGGTTTCACTGGTCTTGTGTCAGTGGACTGGGTGTGTTTACTGGTGTGTCAGTGGACTGGGTGTGTTTACTGGTCTTGTGTCAGTAGACTGGGTGTGTTTACTGGTCTTGTGTCAGTAGACTGGGTGTGTTTACTGGTCTTGTGTCAGTAGACTGGGTGTGTTTACTGGTCTTGTGTCAGTAGACTGGGTGTGTTTACTGGTCTTGTGTCAGTAGACTGGGTGTGTTTACTGGTCTTGTGTCAGTAGACTGGGTGTGTTTACTGGTCTTGTGTCAGTAGACTGGGTGTGTTTACTGGTCTTGTGTCAGTAGACTGGGTGTGTGTTTACTGGTCTTGTGTCAGTAGACTGGGTGTGTTTACCGGTCTTGTGTCAGTAGACTGGGTGTGTTTACTGGTCTTGTGTCAGTAGACTGGGTGTGTGTTTACTGGTCTTGTGTCAGTAGACTGGGTGTGTTTACTGGTGTGTCAGTAGACTGGGTGTGTTTACTGGTGTGTCAGTAGATTGGGTGTGTGTATATAAAAAAATGTAATCATTTTTATTACAGAAAAGGGTTGGGATACAGCATAGAAAGACAAACTGAAGAACATATATGTATATATATATTTTTTCCGTATCTCCCCTTTTCTCTTTTCTCCCCATAACCCCCCCACCCCAGATGACTATGACTACTGTCAACCAGACAAACATTGCATTATGTCAAAGGCTAAGTAAAGGAAACACAAGTAGAAAGTAAATGCAAATAAAAATAGAATAACATAACCAAAAAATATATAATAAAAACTAATAAAAATAAGACTGGGTGTGTTTACTGGTGTGTCAGTGGACTGGGTGTGCAGCACAGTGATTCTCCACCTTTATAGGATAAGGACGTCCAGTTTCAGAGTGCACAATTGGAACCAAATGGACCCCTGAGGGTGAATAGGGTCACCCCCAGTCAAAATAAAGTCTGGACACACCACTGGACCCGGGGTGGTCCTTGGACGCGACGTTGAGAACCAGTGGTGTAGCAGTGTAAAATTCAAATATAAACACTTGTTTATGCATCTAAAAATATGGACTCTTCACATAATTGGAAGACTATGGCCCGATTAACCCATTAAGACCTGGAACTGTGTCATTTTTAGATTTGAGCTAAAAAGCATTATTTTACACTTTGAGCTATTCAAAAATAGCAGATATACAAGCTCATAGCGCGGCACCGAGTGCCGCGCTACGAGCTTGTAGATCTGCTATTTTTGAAAAATCGTGAAAATGTTTGAAAATCTTTGAATATATACTTTTAAAGCGAACATTTTTAACTCAAATCTTAGCTTCTGGGGGTCCCTGGAACAAAATATTTTGATGGGGGTCCGCGGCCAAATACATATCATTTTGGGGGTCCTGGACATGAAAAAGATTGAGCACCACTGATATAGAAACGTTTTTCAGAAAACTGTTGAGATTTAGGAGACATGTAGAATCGGCTTCAGGTCTCAATGGGTTAAAAGTGGAAGAGTATACAATCTTTGTCCGTCTGTCCTGTACCTGTCGTCTGTCGGATCGTCCGTTTCCTCTTTCGACGACCCGTTGCTCTCCTCGGTAACGGTGGCGAGGACGCAGCTGTCCTTTCGGAGGGCCACCCTGTGGTGAGCGTCGGTACCGCTGCCGTCGGTGTGCACAGCGTGACCGTTGACCAGGGCGATGTTGCTGTGTCCTGGGTGTGTGTGTGCGTGGGCGGGGGCCGTGTGTGTGTCCGGCGGGGACTGGCTCAGCAGGTTGTGTTTGCTGATGGTTTTCTTGAGGATCCTGGCCACGTTCAGAGCAGAGTTGTTCCTCCTCAGAGGAGCAGGCAACGCATCCCCTCCCCCGATCTCTTCTCCTCCTCTCTCCTCTCCTCTCTCCTCTCCTCCTAGCAACACAAGATAAAGTGTCAGTAGAAAAAACAAGTAGGGGTGCAACAGTTAATCGAACTAAGGGATTAAAGGGATATTTCACTTTCAAATAAAATAAACATTAAAAAAAAATTTAAAAAAGAAATGAAAGAAGTTATGGCAAAATCACGGCCCCCTCACACATTAGTAGGACACTCTAATGCGTGAGGGGGCCGTGATTTTTCCATTACTTTTTTCATTTATTTTTAATATATTTTTTAAATGTTTATTTTATTTGAAAGTGGAGTATCCCTTTAACCCGTTAACAATCCGGACGTTTTTGCATTTTTCAGACAAACAAACAAGTGTACACAAGTCTGTGTGTCACCTACATAGGCAAGCTATATACCATTTTAAAAGGTACAGGTCTTGTGATTAAAATGATGCAACGTACGGTACGGTACAATCAACGCCGAAGTCCGACATACAAAAACAAACATTCGCAAAGTTGCAGCGACTTGAATTCTACCCAAACCGATATGAAATATTTCCACAAAAATTATGTTCTTATTTCAGGGAAGAGTAAACATGATCCAATCCAGTGATATATTAAGTCCAAACCACGTTTTTCCGTCGAGAAACCAACATAAACCCTCATAGGGCATAGCAGTGGAGGCCATTTTGTGGTTCCACCAAAAAAAAGGCCATTCATTTTTTCCCATAGAGATTTCCAAAAATATGTATATCCCAATTATTTTAAGCCTAGAATCAAGCCATCCAGGCTCCTGGTGAATCATGACTATAAAGCATTTGATTCTGTGAAAAACTATTTTTTTAAACGGCAAAACAAAGTGTATTTATTAAATATAGTATATCATATAAATAAATATTAAATTTTTGTTTTTCTTGTTTCTTGTTTTCTTTTAGTTTTTTTTTCACAGAATCAAATGTTTTATGATCATGGGCTAGGTAAGTCCTCATACTGTGGCCACATTGTGTTTTCCAGCTCATATATGATAATAGCAGTGTTATGCAGGGATCCATGTATAGAAGATATTTAGGCAAGAATTAAAAACCTTCTATTCCAGTAAGTTCAAAATTGTATTACTCAATGTCAGTTGCACATAGAGTTGATTCTTTTTGCTAGGGAAAAACCTCAAAGTGTTACATTCAAAATGAGACCGTGGCCAAGCATTTATTCACAATGGTTCAAGAACAACAATCAATTTACTTTGGGTCTGCTGTGTATAGGTGTTTTTGGCAAATTATACAGGATTGTCAATTATAAAAAACAAATTCATAAATCGATCATTTATCTTAGATTGCTAGTTTGGGCATGTCATTATGGGCCACATTTTTGCAGATCTACAAGCTCAATGAGTCGCAGCGCACTTTTATAGTCTTTGGTACATTATGCTGCTGTTGTTGCAGTCTGGATTACAAATTATACGCAGTTCCATCCAAGTTTGTATTTGTGTGTGCACACATGCGCACCCGCCCAGGGCGCATCTTGCAAACTACTGGACCGATCAGGGGCACAGTTCTTGTGCACGTTGCCAATAGGCCACGGAAGCAAATCCCTTCTTTTTACATTTTACACTTTTGGAAATATGTTTAAAATGGAAGTCAAAGGGGAAACTCCAAATATGGAGCTGACTGACATCATTATACTGATGTCATAATGTGAAATCAGCTAGGTTTGATCAGCCTATAAAAGGTTGCTGGGACGGACAGACACACAGACACACCGACAGATGCACGTTGGCTGTCAGACGTAGGCAGCAGACAGACGGACGAAGACACACAGACGAAGACAGACAGACGAAGACCGACAGATGTTGCACTGGACGGTGACCAACGTCAAAGTTGGCCCAGAGCCATCGGTAGATTCATCGGATCATGTTGCAGTAGCAGTGGGGCACGAGGTGTACTTATTTGCAGGGCACGAGGTGTACTTCTTTGGAGGGTACTGTGACATGAACGACACAAAACAAATGCATGTGCACGTCTTCAACACAGCGTCTTTGCGCTGGATGTCATTACCCCAGGTGACAACTGGAAGTGGAAAACGTCCCCCTGACGTTCCCCACGATCGCTGGGGACACACAGCTGTGCTGATAGGATATATCATCTACATCTGGGGAGGGTTCAACTCACGGGGTTGCAACCGCCTTTATGCATTTGACGTCGCCACCCACAGGTGGTTCAAGCCTAACGTTTCAGGGACCCTTCCAGAGGCGAGGTGGTTCCACTCAGCCTGTGTTTTGGGGACGGTCATGTATATATATGGAGGATACAATGATCTGGCTGTACGCTCCGATGACCTCTATAAGTTGGACACCACCACCACAATGGCCTGGTCTTTAATTAACACCAGAGGCACTCCACCACCTGCTTTATCAAGGCACTCTGCCACTATCATCGGGACAAAGATGTTTGTATTTGGGGACCAAGGGGGGTTTAACCAGGACTACAGCATCAGAGCGTTTGACACAGAGACCAACTGCTGGCTGAGCGCGCCTTCTTCTACACAGCTTCTTCCACAGGGAAGCAAGGCTCATTCAGCATTTAACTACAATGGAGAGCTGTACATAGTACTTAACTTTCCCTGGACAGTGCGGACATTAAATGATGTGTGGAAATTCAATCCAGAGACCCTCTCCTGGAAGAAGCTTGAGCCCAAGGGGATAAGCCCCATTTATGGACCGATTTATAGAATGTGCTGTAGCATGGTGGGAGATCATATCATCCTCTTTAGAGCATTGACAACATCTGATAAACTGTACATCTTGGACTTCAGTCCCAGCATGAAGACGCTATGCAAGTTGGCAGTTATTCAGTACGGTCTGGAGCAGTCGGGACTCCCACATAACATCAGGTGGGAACTGGCGTCCATGACTACCAACAGCAACACGTGACGACAGCAGAGAGAAAGTTCCAGACCATGCACATTTTCTGTGCGAAACCCAAAAGGAGAACTTTGGTGTCTCTCATGGACCCAAACATAGAAAAATACATTATGAATTAATCACTTAAGCCCTATTTCAAACATACTGAAAACAGCCGATCAACATGCTCACAACGTGTCATAAGTTTGTGGCCGTAGTAGCTAAATCTGGCATACATTTCGGATATCTTAACTCTCTTACTGCCAGACTTATTTCTGGCTGCGTGCACCCCCACTGCCAGCGATTTTTCATTTTTCTCTCCTTTTACAAGTAGTTACATAATATCTATCTCCAGTATGATCGATCCCCTGATGGTTGCTAATCACAGAGGGTTTCACTGTGCTTCCGCGAAAAAAAAAAATAATGTCATCGTGACCTCCCGTTTAACACATTGGGTGCCAGAGGTTTATTAAAATATTATACTTTGAGTGCCAGGACTTTTTAAACATTTTGAACCTTTTTCAAGTAGTCACAAAATATTTTCAGTGATCACCGTCCTCACGGTGATCCCCTCATTACACACATACAGGTCTCGTACAATCGGGGGGAAAAAAATTAAAACATTCGGAAATCCATTCCATAGTTGCAGCCAGTTGAAAAAAGTTAAATTAACATTGTAAAAAAAAAAAGTGCACAGGAGCCGAGATACAGGTTTTTGAAGTCATAAGTTAACCAGGAGGTGGATTGGAGTCTAAATCTTGTAGGAGTGATATTTCCTGTTGCTGTGAAGGAAAAAAAAATAAAATAAAAAAAAAAAATATATATATATTTTTTTTTTTTTCAAAAACCGTATATATACGGTTTTGGCACTCAACGTTAGTATGCGCAAAACCGTATATATACGGTTTTGGCACCCAATGTGTTAATATCAATATCAAAATAGCATGTCTCGGCCAGAAATACATAGTTAAAAAAAAGTACACAGGAGCCAAGATACAGCCTTTTTTAAGTAATAAGTTAACCAAGAAGTGAATGGAGCAGCAAATCTTCGGATCACGATATCTTGGGTTCTGAACGTTTTTCTAAAAAAAAAAGAAGAAAAAAAATCGTCATAAGTCGTTCTTGCCAGCCAGGGCGTTATGACGATGTCTCGTCATAAGTCGTTCTTGGCAGTGAGAGAGTTAAATACAATGAGATTGAGCTAACAGTTACGTTTTGTTTCTCTGTGTGTCCAGTCTGGGGAAAGTTGTCTAGCGTGGCTGAGTAAACAAGGACTCTGTCTGTCTCTGTCAGACGGACCCCATGTATTTCCAGGATAACAGAGATAACACTCGCAGAAAGGTTGTTATTTTGAGAGAGAGAGAGATGTCCCGCAATATGAATAAATTTGTATGCGTTTTATTTTGATGGTAACTGTATAATCGCAATATTACACTCGGGGGTGTGCTTTATCATAATTATTGGCACTTCAGTGATGCTTGCGGAACTCGTCTCTGCCTCGTTCCTGACCGCATCACTGGCGTGCCAATAATCACGATAATGCAAACCCTCTTGTGTAATATTGCTTAATTATACTTCAAACATATTTTTTACTCTTTTACTTAGTACATGTATTTATTCAACAATGTAACTTCAATTTGTAGGAAGCTTGTGTAGCGCACTGGATTCAAACCCGGGTCTCCCGTATGGAAAGACAACTTGACCACTAGCCTAAAGGAGAATTCCCCCTTGGCCAGGGAAGATATTAGGCTTTTTGGTCATCAGGCGGAGGCTCTGAGCCGTCACTTCTAGACTCGCCCCTCCTTTTGACCTCCCCCCACCGGGAAACCCGATCCGGGTCGCGGCACCATAGTAACGCCCGGGATTCAAACCCGGGTCAACAGTGTGGTGGTATAGTGGTAAGCTGCCTTCCAAGCAGTTGACCCGGGTTCGATTACCGGGCATTACACTTGAACAAAATAATTTCACCCGGTCATTTATACTTGGTGGCTGTGATGTGACAAACTGGAAGTTGAGTAGGGTTCAAGGTGAAACCTTGTAGATATTCTGGCTATGCTGCATCTGCTGTACCATGGTTATGGGATTTATTTTTGTATGTGTGTGGGGGGGGGGTTGCCTTGGTTACCTTGGTCCCTGGAGCCGATTCGTTGGACCGGGTTTCCAGACACCTGGCTGTACAGCTGAAAGAACTCATTAGCTACTGTTGTCAAGACCTCAATCTGACGGAAACGACCTGCACACACACACACACACACACACACACACACACACACACAGAGAGAGAGAGAGACAACAATTAGCAGACATTTTAGTTGTACTTAATTGTCATTAAATGGGTTGGTCAAATCCGATTGGTTGATAGGTGTGGTATAATAACCAAGTCCAATGTATTAGTACAGTTCTATACAAACAAAACATTAGCTCACAATGCCGACCTATGCATTGGTTTTATATTATTTGAAATGTTATTTTTTAAAACAACATTGGGATGGTCAGTTATGCAGCCGATGTGTCCCGATGTTTAAATAAGTATAGTAAACCAAAAGAAATCATGGATTATTTAGATTTCTCCTTTGCTTTGTTTGAATGGTGTAATTTCTAATTACCAGAACTATCCAGTAGAGGGGGTTCTAATACAAGCGTGTCAATGAATAAATCAGTGAATACAAGTAAGTGTCAGAACAACAGTCATCCTTCATCACTGTCAACCTGGCGCCCCTATTTTGGGCATGTCATTATAGCTGGAAAAAGACCTGTTGCACCCCGTGCTGGCTTAATGCAAGGACTTTAAGTGCTGCAGCACTGGAAACCAACCTTGGGGGTGGGCGGGCATCAAATGGCAGGGCAAAGGTGAAAGAAGACGAGATTATGCATCTCAATTATCCTCCAATATATATATTTTTTAAAAGACTCATATTGTCGAAAGACCAGTGAAATATAGAAACAATGGCTGCTGAACAACCGGTAAAACGGAGAAACGTGTTTTTAGAATCGGCCTCAGGTCTATATATATAGCAGATTCACAAGCTCACAACGCATTTTGTTGTGAGATCTGCATTTTTTTTTGCACAACACCATTGCAAGAAGAGCTTAAAGGAGAATTCCGGACTACCTTTCTTACCTTTTATATGATATCATTATGTCCTAGGACGAGCGGTACAGTAGGAAAAAATCATAACTCCTTTAAGAGGTGGTTAACCCCATGAACCCTAGTGTCCGTACTCTGGGGTGAACATTCGTCAAAAATAGCAGATCTGCAAGCTCACAACGCATTGCAACTAAGTATATATATACCCTATTTCAGTGGTTCCCAAACTTTTTAGCTCAAGACCCAAATGAGATATTTTATGTCTCCCCGGGAGCCAAACTGGTGAAAATAGCCGATCAACAAGCTCACAACGCGTCATTTAATTTGTTTTAATCTTCATTAGGGGTTTTTACGAAAATCTTTTGAATAAATATATTTTAAATGTAGGAAAGGGGAAAAAAAGGATAATTACTTGCGACCCATAAAATGGCTCCTGACCCACTGTTTGGGAACCATTGCCCTATATACATAATGTATAATACATTGTTGACTGGAGTCCCCCCAGGGGCATATCTATACTAGGACATCTCCTATTTTAAGTGGTTGGGGTGGTTTAAGTGGTTAACAGGCAGGGTACATTCCAGTAGTAAATGTAAATGTTGCATAGTAACCACCTTGTTTGTGCAGACAGTCAGGGACTACTTATTAAGAATTATCGTGGTAGTGAAATTGTTGCCGTATTTGGCTTGTGTTGGCATAACTCACTCTCTGACATACAGCACATTGTTGACAAACGTCCCTTGGGTGTGATAATAATGATAATGTATTCCATAGTTATTGCTTAAGCAGTCGATAGTAGATAGTAGTAGATAGTAGTAGATAGTCGGTAGTAAGAAGTTTAGGGCTGCAATAACTAGCCAATAGAACTGAAATAGTTAATGGGATATTTCACTTTCAAACACTTCTAAATTGATCCTTACAGGTCTGTAGCTCTGAGTGTACACATGGATGTACGGGTCTATGTCAGGGGTCTTCAACGTTTTCAGGCCAAGGACCCCTAGCTGAGAGAGAGATGAAGCAGGGACCCCCTCTATATCGTATAAAATTGTGTTTCGGATTTTAAAAAATTGGTTTACGTGGTCTTCTCTTTTTTCCCTCTACACCTATGCCTCTTTGCCAAAAATAGCTGATCTACAAGCTCACAACGCGTTGAGAGCTTGTAGATCAGCTATTTTTGGCTAAAGTTCTCCTCAGAAAATGGATGCCAGGGGTTCAGGTGGTTAAGGTAAAATTAAAAATCATATCACACAAAGATTTGGCGGACCCCCTGTAGTAACTCTGAGGACCCCCTAGGGGCTTGCACTATGCTTTCACTGCTGAGGGTGTATAATGTTGTAAATTGTAGGTTGCATTATCTTATTTATTATCCATCACGCTGTATCTGTAGTACTTATTTTTTCTTGCCCTGTGATCTATTCTTAACTGTTGCACTGTCTTTGGCGACTAGAATTTCCCCAGCGGGATCAAATAAAGGTCTTACTGTCAGAGTAGTGGGGGTCCTTGAAATTAAAACATTTGAGAACCACTGCTCAATGATAGCAATGATTACTATCAGAATATAGTGCTATTTAACACTTATTTTAAAAACAACAAAAGTGGGAGAATTTTTTTTATCACATACTGCACCTTTAACAAATAGTTCATAAATGGTCAGCAGCAGATAAATAATTAATAGTCAGTCAAACCTCAGAGCATCATGGGAATGAAACAGGAAATGCTGATGACACATTTTCTCTCTTTTCTTTCTACACACACACAATCCCAAGAGACAGAGCTTACATAACACATCACACACACGGCTGGGGAAGCAGTGGATCAGTACTGAGAATACTAACTAGTATGAGAGAGTAACTGTGTGTGGGTGTGGTGTGTGTGTGTGTGTGTGTGTGTGTGTGTGTGTGTGTGTGTGTGTGTGTGTGTGTGTGTGTGTGTGTGTGTGTGTGTGTGTGTGTGTGTGTGCAATGCTGTGTATGTTGTATTTACATGTATGTATGCGCATGTATGTTGTGTTTGTTTGTGTTTATCACTACTGTAGCTTTAAATATGACTCAGAGAGTTGGCAGAACAGTCGTGTGTGTGTGTGTGTGTGTGTGTGTGTGTGTGTGTGTGTGTGTGTGTGTGTGTGTGTGTGTGTGTGTGTGTGTGTGTGTGTGTCCTTGCCAGGACAAAGCTGGTTCTGTTAAGGCAGTTTGACAGCCATGCAGGCAGGAGCACACAAAGCCACCTAAAGCCTCTCACATTCACTGTCCTGGCAGCCTTCAAAGACATTTGTACACTTCAAACACGTATAACAATAATAATGATAGAATGTATTAAATTATTTGTAATTAAGTCCTAAAGTTTGAATCTGGTGGGTACCATCTGTGGGTGGGTAATCTGCAATATAGGCCTTTGAAAATGCAATATCTATATCGAACCGATATCAAAATAATATATGTTGGTTTTAGTCAATATTTTATTTTATAATATTTATTTATGTTTGAATGTGAAGCTGAAAAAGCATTTTGTGATGGTAAAGGCTGCAGATTCAATATCAGTGGTGTCTGGAGAAGCTTTCCATAGGGTCAACAAGTGGGAAAATTATTAAAAGGATCTCTGGCTAATTAGCCTTAATACATTATAATTGCCCTCTATAACAAACATTTTAAATCAAAAACACCTTAAATATTGTATTTGTTTTAGAAATTATTATTATTTCATCTTCTACTCAAGTCAACTCCCGTCGCAAGTTGATGATGTCATTTTTTCCATGTGTGGTCCAGGCCTGTGGAACGCATACGGAATGCATGTGATAACTAAAAAACTACTTATACTTTCTAAGGTTAAGCATCAAAACAATATTTTGAATAAGTTGTACTCTGTCCATGCATTCCACAAGGCTGGACCACACACATGGACAAATGACATCATCAACTTGCGAAAGGCTTTGATCCCTTGAGTAAAAGATGAACTATTTCTAAAATGAATACAATATTTAAGGTGTTTAGAATTTTCGTTATAGAGGGTAATTATAATGAATTAAGGCATATATGGCCAGGGATCCTTTTAAGTACAAATACTACATTTACATTGTTTGCACTAATATTATCATCAGGCCTAATACATCAGGTAATAAGAATACACTGATTTTAGGGGAATTTTGCATCTGCACCCAGAATGATAGTTAAGGACTTTGCAGACAGGGTGCGATTTTTCGCACGGAAAAAACGGACAATATAATTTCTTAAATGAACACATGCGATGCGGCGATGCGTTTTTTTTCCAATCGAACCCAGTTCGATTCGTGCGTCTTTGACTCTTTTCGCATGTGGTAAAAACGGATTGACTAATCGCACCCTGTCTGCAAAGGCCTTTACTGTATAACTTTTATTGCAATATCGGTATCGGTCGATTTGACCATGCAAATTTTCAGTAATCGGATATCGGCCAAAATGTCAATATCGTGCATCCCTAGTGTATACTAGTTAGACTACGGTGTGTGTAATAGTACAATACATACTAGTTAGGGCGTAGTTAGGGTTTTCCAGCTCCATGCGTTGTAGTTGAGCTCCCAGATAGACCTGTAAACAAACACAATGTCACACACTGATAACAACAGTTGATGAAAATACTACAGCTACTACTACTAGGATCACCATACTTGCACCGGTACCTTGATGTCGATGCCTCTGGCTCCAGATGAGCCGTTAAAGAAGCGAGATGGAACTTTAGAGGCCAGGTCCGGTTCCTCTCGACCAAACCCCAGATTATATAAAATCTCTTCAGGATCCTCCTCATACAGGTCCAACAACTCTGATACACTAGACAGAGAGAGAGAGAGAGAGAGACAGAGAGAGTTAGTTTGCACCATGGCAACATTATTATTGAATATTCAATGTCTTAGCAGATGTAGAGAGCATCTATTCTCTGGAGATCACAACAAATAACCTCAAGATAAACTTCACCATCTCCAGAAAACAAATAGTCTTTACTTTAGAAGCAAGAAGCACTTTAGTTCTTTAAAATTACTTCAATTATTTTGTTTCTTATTCTGCCAGTATGTGAAAACGTTTGAAAATGTCATTTTCATCAACAGAAAAATGTCTATCGGTCAGGTTTGGTGGGTAGTTACATGGTTATTAAGTTAGTCGAGTTAGTAAACATCATCTTCAGTGACATGGGTTAGTTAGCGGAACTGTTTATAATTGCATACACACACTCACTCAGTGATTTACAGCCTCTTCCAACTTTTTGAAAGAGTTCCAAATTGAAAGGTAAGGGACCTGAATTCATATATACATATTGAAGACACATAAAATCTACCGGTATTTAAAATAAGAATAATTAGATAATCAAAAAGAAGCGAGGGAACTTGAATTGGAACTTGTTTAACGTTTATCTAATGCTGCCGATTGTCTGTTTCTCTCCCTAATACAACTTTAAATTATTTTCAGACTCAGACTTCACACTAATGTAACACAGTAGAAAAGGTGGAGTAGCTGGTGATAGCTAGCCTGGCATGGCCAGACTAATATCACTGTGTAGATATTAGTCTGCAATCTCTGTGTGGAATATGCATTTCCGAGGGGCAAATAAAAAAAAAGCCTCTGGTGATAACCCCCCCCCCCCAGATTTGCATACTGGGCCCTGATTGGTCCATCACTACTTCGGAGGGAGTGAAATCCAATCACAACTGAGCGGTGCCAGACCAAATCTGCCGAGGGCATTTTTTTCTTTTGCAATGGCAGATTCGTCTGGTTTCCAGGCTAGGTGGGGCTTTGGGGGCTTTTTCTGCCTTTATTGATAGGAAAGTAGGCTGACAGGAAACGAGGAGAGAGATGGGGGGGGGGGGGGGGGGGACACGCAGCAAAGGCCGTCAGGGTCGGGAGTCGAACCTGCGACAGGCTGTCAGGCTGGACAACGCAGTCCTGTGCGGACCGGCAACTGGCTGAATTTCTAGAAATGGGGATGGGACATAAATATTCTATAAAAGCATTTAATTGGATGCAGAATGTACAAACCCCTTATAAACACTTTTTATTATTTTTTTCCAGGAAAAGACCATCTCTAAAATACCATTACGACGACTACCTACAAAATAACTTTGTTTTGTCATCGTTGGGACAGATACTGGCATACAGGTGACGTTCAGCACAAGGCATACAGTACGTGAAAATCGGCACAGTAAGCAGTAACATGGTGACGTACTGTACATAAAGGGTTAATGTTGACAGACATGAGCTGACGTACAGAAAGGGTTAATGTTGACAGACATGAGCTGAAGGAAGTGTCTAGGAATGGAAACAGGCTTCGTCATCTAAAAGCTGTGTGTGCTATCACTACAATTGCAGGAACTGGAAGGAAAATGGTATGAGAAAATCAAATGAAAACATCACAGTATGAAATATCATGTTCAATATTAATCGTTCACTTTTGGTTAATTCTGACTGGAATTGTAAACAGTGACGCTAGTTAGTCAGGCAGCCGGTTATTTCATTCTGTTAGCTACTGTAGTTGATTAATCCAGTGGTTCTCAAAGTGGGGTCCAGGGACCCCCAGGGGTCGTTGGAGGGGTTCCAGGGGGTCCCCAGCCAAATGATTGATAGTTAGGAACCAAATGGACCCTTCTGGGTCTCTAACTGCATATCAAAATGGGGATGCTTGAAATTAAAATGTTTGAGAATCACTGCTATAACCGTAAATATCTTCTCTTATGGGGGTCCGTGCCATATAATTTCATATGGGGGTCCGTGGGGTAATAAAACGGTTTGAGAACCACCGGATAAGTTTGTACAAAACAATAAGGGTCAGTTATTGGTTAGCTGGTTCAACTACTGTAGTACTGACCTGGACACAGCGCTGCTCTTCCCTGAGCCTGTAGAGTTCATACTCTGTCCTCTCAGTTTAAACTGACTTCTCTTTTCCTGGGCTGCTACAGCATAACTACACACACACACACACCCACACACACAAAACACATGTGCACACACACACACACACACACACACACACACACACACACACACAAATGCATGAACACACACACAAACAAACACACAAACCACATGCACGCAGAAGAGACACATACAAGCAATGTTAGTAACCAATGTTAGTAACAGAGAAGAGAAGAGAAGAGAAGAGAAGAGAAGAGAAGAGAAGAGAAGAGAAGAGAAGAGAAGAGAAGAGAAGAGAAGAGAAGAGGAGAGGAGAGTAACCGAGAAGAGAAGAGAAGAGTAACCGAGAAGAGAAGAGAAGAGTAACCGAGAAGAGAAGAGAAGAGTAACCGAGAAGAGTAACCGAGAAGAGAAGAGAAGAGAAGAGTAACCGAGAAGAGTAACCGAGAAGAGAAGAGAAGAGAAGAGTAACCGAGAAGAGAAGAGAAGAGAAGAGTAACCGAGAAGAGTAACCGAGAAGAGAAGAGAAGAGAAGAGAAGAGTAACCGAGAAGAGAAGAGTAACCGAGAAGAGAAGAGAAGAGAAGAGAAGAGAAGAGAAGAGAAGAGACTCACCAGGTTGGTTCAGCTTTGACCCTGCTGGACTGAAGGTGGTTGGCTGGACAGAGAGAGAGGAGAGAGAGAGAGAGAGAGAGAGCAGTTTGTGAATTTGTTGTGACTTCCTGAATTTTAATTAGCAGCCTGGTTCGGTCTCTTGTTCTGACTGGGGCATTTTCAGGCCTCATTTGACAAAACATATTGGTTTTACAACTTATAACTATAATAATAGTGTCTAACCGGACGTACGGGACATACAGGACTAGAGAAAGCTTTGGTAGGCTGAATCAGAGTCAGTCATATTTGCCACATCACAGTTTTACAGGTGCAACACGGGTGAAATTATTATTATATATTGTTTTCGTTTTGTAGTATTGCGAGAGAAGAGAGAGGACTAGAGTGAGAGCAAAGGGAAAACGATGGAAAACAGATTCATTCAGTAGAACAAATAAAGATACTATACAGATAGCGGATGTGAAAGCAGATACATGATATTTAGAACATTAGCATATGCAGGTGTGTACATACATGTTATTTTGAAACATGAGCATCATTATGTAGTTGAGGGGGGGGGGGGAGAGAAGTAGCAGCAGTCTCTTAACCTATTTTGGGCAGGAACCCCTATTTGTAACTATACCTTTCAAGACGGGAACCCCTTTTGGGGTTCCTGTTGCTATGTACAGTATATATTAGCAACATATATGTTTTGTAATTTTTGAATACATATTTCAAGTTTTTCTGAAAACTTAGGTCAGGATTTAGAAGGCGTGTTTAGAATCGGCCTCAGGTCTAAATGGGGTTAAAAGGTACCGTTTCAAAGACCAGTTTGTGCAGCATGGAAAAAAAGAAAGAAAAAAAAAAACGCCACATATTTCACATGGTTAGGCTGTAGCCTTGTACATCCCGTACTTCCGGTCAGACACTTTTTGGGCAGTAGTTCTTTTCCAGGCTTTATCTCCTCGTGAGATGAAGATAAAACTGGAAACAAGGTTAAGCTATGCGCCAATATGTCAGTGGAATCAGTGGAAAGGTACCAAAACACAAAGAGTGGAAAACTGCAGCCTTCGACTGACTACAGATTGTCTGCATAATAATGACTAGGCCGGCAAGTCAGCAGCACCTGCAGTGTTTTCAGTCAACTGTTGGGATATTCAAGTCGGGATTGCCGTTTCAACCTCACAGGCGATTGCCTGTGAGCCAACCCAGCCCTGCAAAACTACAAATAACTGTGTGATAAACTATATGGTAGTGGTCGGTACTAGGCGGCCCACAATTGGCCCTGCAGCAATAATATCTGGCATCATCATTAATATATCCACACCTGAAGAATGCTTATTATACTTGTATCCACGTTGAGCATAGTACAATCAATTGATTGCTGCTTAACCCATTAAGACCTGAGGCCGATTCTAGTTAATTCTCGAACACTTTCAAGATTTTTCAATACATTAAAAAAAATAGCAGATGTACAAGCTCGCAGCGAGGTACGAAGTGACGCGCTGTGAGCTTAACTTATTCACTGCTAGACTTATTTCTGGCTGCCAGAGATTGATTTTTTTCTTGGCAGGGAATGAGTTAAATATCTGCTATTTTTGAATAGCCAACTCTAAAATAAATAAAAAATCGTGGAAATGGTGGAAAGATCACTTTGAAGGGGCCATGATTCGTATTGTGGTGCCATATACAATTGTATTCCTTGCAAGCAGCCAGCCCAACACCTTATTGCAGAACACAACAGCTTTCCATCTAAGCAAGCAGTCAGGATGAACATAGTTTGCTGTCCATTACTCTTAAAATGCCCTGTTTTCAATGTCAACTTTCCTCTTTAGGCTTTTGGATCGTCAATAATTTGCCAATAATTTGATGGAGACTCCGCCCGTGATCAAATTATTGGCTTAGGAATGCAACAAAAACAAAAAAGATCTCCATGAATTCAAGGCTTCATCGGGTGTATTTTGAAAATGTATAGAAAATACGTCCTTTTTGGGTGAACTACTCCTTTAAATGTTAAGCGAACTCAAGCTGCTGGCTGCACACATTCATTATCATCTCATGAAGTACCATCTTATAATGAACATTAGTGAGGACACATTATATGAGGATACTATAGGTTGAAAATGTCTTGGTCCTTTAAGTTAGTCTCTCTTTGGCTGCTGTAGTCTTTTGGTAGTAGTTATTCGGTTGGTCTCACTTTGGTTGCTGTAGTCTGTTGGATGTATGGGGGGAGGGCTCCCTTATTTTGACACAAAAATGTAGTTCCCCTTGTTTATCAGTAGAGCATCACAAAACAGGGCTTGAAAGGGCCATTTCACCTAAATACACAAAGCCGACATATTGTGTGCACAATCCAACTTACTGCACATCTGACAGCCTGCTGACAGAAGGCACTTGAGATGAATAGAATCTAATAGAACTAATGGATGGATGAATAGAGTGTAATAGACACTCATTATTCTGAAAGAGAAGACCAAGCAAGCTGAAACAACGCTACAGCGCAATAACATTCCACGACAAGCAGGAGAATTATTTTGTTTTGAGGTAGAGTAAGCTGATGTTAGAGAGAGAGAGAGAAGCTGTTCAAACATTCACATTCAGGAGGAGAAAAAGATTTGACAGCTACTTAACCTTAACCCTAGCCTAACAAATACCTGCCTAACCGTAACCCTGACAAATACATGCCTAACCTTAAAACTTAGCAGTATGTTGTTTGGGTCGGCAGTGGCACAGGAGTTAAGAGCGGAAATCGTAAGGTTCCCGGTTCAATCCCCCACTCCCATGAGTTATTGTGAAAGCGTCCTTGAGCAAGACACTTAAAGGAGAATTCCGGACATTTTAAGTGTTATCTTTGATGTGTCGTTACTCACCTACCGACGTAAACAGTGGCATTGTTTATTTCCAGATATTCCCCTGTCGTCATATTTTCAACCTCCTCCGTTGTCATAATGGGAGCGCGTGTCATAGGGAAATTCGTCTATTATAACCGATGCAAAGTTATTTTTTTCTCTACTACTACTCATTGTGGAGTCTGATGATAGTCAAACATGCAGTGAAAGTTCCTGAGAGGCTACCGCTAATGACGAACGAGCTAACGCTAGTTGCTTGTTTCTCTCCCAGAACCTGGCAACTTGGTGTTGCCATGTTGAGAAACAAGCAACTAGCGTTAGCTCGTTCGTCATTAGCGGTAGCCTCTCAGGAACTTTCACTGCATGTTTGACTATCATCAGACTCCACAATGAGTAGTAGTAGAGAAAAAAATAACTTTGCATCGGTTATAATAGACGAATTTCCCTATGACACGCGCTCCCATTATGACAACGGAGGAGGTTGAAAATATGACGACAGGGGAATATCTGGAAATAAACAATGCCACTGTTTACGTCGGTAGGTGAGTAACGACACATCAAAGATAACACTTAAAATGTCCGGAATTCTCCTTTAAGCCCTAACTGCTGCTAACTGAGCAGGTTGTTGCCTTGCATGGTTTCCTCTGCCAACAGTGTGTGAAGGTAGTGCACATCGTAAAGCACTTTGGATAAAGGCACCATTTACCCTTTATATATTTCCCCTTAGGGAATACATGCCCTATTTTATACTTCATCGTGCAATGGACGCCAGGTTGAAAGTGGTTGAAGGGCAAATTTGTAGAATTTTTACATGAATCCTATCCTTCGTTGCGAGCGAGACGTGAAAATCCTGACATAATTTCCCAATGTGTTCTGTGTGTTTTCCCAGGGGCTCTGCGAACAGAACACATTGGGACCGATGTGACCTCCTCACAATAAAACAATAGGATTGATGCCCGGGATGCTGACCTTTGAGCAAAGGTTCTGGGTTTATCCCAGCCACTGCCAACTCAGCATACGAGTAGCACGGCTTGGGTAACTGATGGTAGGTGTGGTGCTCCACCTCAGTAATCCATCTTCCAGTGTCTAGCGCATTGTGAAGGCGATGGACGCCCTCGTTGGCTGATGGCTGATGCAAAAAGCCACTTCGACCTACTTACTTACTCTGCGGGGTGATCATTTGTGTGTAGGGAGTGGGCGAAAGAGAGAGGGAGAGAGAGAGACAGAAACAGAGAGAGGGAGACAGAGAGAGACAAACACAGAAAGAGAGAGAAAGAGATAAAGAGAGAGAGTTGTGGTCAGAGTAGAGTTAAATCCACACTGACTGTTAAGGAGTGGCAATGGAGTGGCAATGGAATGACTCTCTAGCTACTTATGTTAATAACTATCCGGCAATGGCGGCAATGTACTGGTATTCAGTGGAATACAATGGCCGTACAGTTTTGGAAGGTGTATATGTTTCTGAAAATTAAAGGTCTGATAAATCAGGCTTTAATGTTTTGACATGGATTTTCACACTTTCGGAACTGCTGTTGCAGTTCCATCATGATTATGGCTGGGCGATATGACTTCAACTCAATATCACAATTATTTCAAACTTTTGCCTCGATTACGATTAATGAACTATTATTTTTAAAAAATATTTATACTGAAAATATAGCAGATCTACCCATCTTCTCCTACCCCTATTTCCTAAATGATTCTACTCCTCTTCTGCCGCCTAAGTACTTACACTCATAGACATATAAAGGTAGACGCCTCCTCTGGCTTTGAAGCGTCTGTATGGCGGGCGCGCTTCCGCTTCCCAAGCTTCCTTGGGGGGCAGCTGGAAATTTCCGCGTGCGTCACAGAAGGGGGCGTTCAGTAGGCCAATGAGAGGCAGGTGGGGGCGGGACAACTAGATTCTGACAAGTCCTGGAAAAGACGCGCTGTGATTGGCCAGTGCCCGTTCCCCCCATTTCCGGGGGGAACGGGCACTGGCCAATCACAGCGCGTATGGCGGCCACCATACGAAACAGGTCGCTCCAACGAACTGCAGAGGCCAATGGGGTATCTAGGTTTCTATATCTATGCTTACACTCCTCTTCTCCTTATACTCCTCCTGACTCCTTGTGTCCATCTTTTATTTCTACTCCCCTTCTCCTACCTTCTCCTCCTCTTTTCATTTCTCAATTTCACAGTTACATTCCAACACACTTGTGCAGTCTAAACTCATTAGCGTCTATTGAGCAAATACATCTCACACACACGCACACGCACACACACGTGCTGCTGGATGTATGGTTGTGTGTGTGTGTGTGTGTGTGTGTGTGTGTGTGTGCTATACTAGCCATGTCCCGTCTTGTTTGTGGGGAATGTAAACATAATCTCATAAGAACAGTCTGACACACGCATGACTGCCTGTGTGTGTGTGTGTGTGTGTGTGTGTGTGTGTGTGTGTGTGTGTGTGTGTGTGTGTGTGTGTGTGTGTGTGTGTGTGTGTGTGTGTGTGTGTGGCACAGGACCACAGCTATGCCCAGTGTGTATTTGGGGCTCTGCAATCCTCGTTCACCTGGCCAACAAAATGGTTGTGCTGGGACTCCCCGACTAAGAACATGTTTCATCTCTGTACTGATAACCCTGAAATCTTTGCACATCTTGCTGTTACTACACCAGATGTTGTTGTTGCCAAATCAGTTTCTATCCTTGAAGCAGCCCCTTCGACTCTAGCTTAGAAGAAGCTTTTTATAACGAAAGTCATTAAATACCAGCCGCTCCTTGATACCATCACCGAGTTATGAGTTACATCAGTTTTTAGGCCGCGACAGGCAGGCACTACGCCTTGCTATGCGAGGCGTAGTGACATATAGCCTATTTGACATATTTGTTTGTTATTACTATATTAGTAGTTTGTTGATTACTTTTGATGCAGTAATTGTCTTTTCTTTCATTCTTTTTGAGGTCCTTAAATTGTCACTTCACTGTCATCTGGGGACCCCCCCAAATCATGTGGGGACCCCCCTAGGTGTCCCGACCCACAGGTTGAGAACCACTGCTGTAGATTATAGGACATGTCATGCAGGACCACAGCTATGCCCAGTGTGTATTTGGGGCTCTGCAAGCCTTGTTTACCTGGCCAACAAAATGGTTACGCTGGGACTCCCCGACTGCATTGGGGGGTTGACTAAAAACATGGATTGCCTCATCATTAACCACTTAAACCTTCTATACTCAGTAAAACGGACCTGAACTGCAACTGTACTTGGTACACTCTTTTCTCACTCTAGACCAAATCTCACCAAAAACAGCCGATCTACAAACGTGTTGTGAGCTTGTAGATCGGAAATTTTTGACAAACATTTCCCCCGGAATAGCGATGCTGGGGTTCAAGTGGTTTTAAAGGTTTTATGCTCTGTATTTTGGTGCCTTTGCGACCGAATAAACCCCCCTGCCCTCCCCCTTCTCTGTGTGTGTGTGTGTGTGTGTGTGTGTGTGTGTGTGTGTGTGTGTGTGTGTGTGTGTGTGTGTGTGTGTGTGTGTGTGTGTGTGTGTGTGTGTGTGCGTGCGTGCGTGCGTGTGTGCGTGCGTGCGTGCGTGCGTGCGTGCGTGCGTGCGTGCTCTAACCTTCAGCTCCCAATGACAGGTCATCTTCGAAGCTACAAGCATTCCTCACCAATCCTGTTTACACAAACACAAAATACAAAACATTAATGTGTATATCTGTCTATATTCTATTTATACATGCACGCATGGGGGGGGCACACACACACATACATACACACAAAACTCACCTTTAGGAGGACAAATGTTCTGTTCATCTAGAGACGCACCTAGAGGAGTCCTGATAGACAGACAGAGAGAGATCAGCTTAGTTCACATAAAAAGACTGTGTCTGTGTAAAAGCTTTTGAATAGAACTAAGTACAACAACAACAAGTTTAATAATAATCAGTGGTGTAAAGTAACTAAGTACATTTACTAGGTACTTTTACTTTAATGGAGTCTTTCCAATTGTCTATACTTTTACTCCACTACATCTCAGAGGCAAATATTGTACTTTTACTACACTACAATTATTTGAAAAATGAAGTTATTACGGTAGTTACTTTGCAGATATAAATGATTACGTTATAAAACATACATTAACCACTTAAGCCTATTTTAAACCATTGCTATTTGAAAATCGGCGATCTACAAGCTCACAACGCATCGTGACGCGTTGTGAGCTTGTAGATCTGCTATTTTCAAACATTTTTGTACTTTTACTTTTGATACTTTAAGTACATTTTGATACCAATACTTTTGTACTTTTACTCAAGTACATTTTTAATTCAGGACTTTCAATTGTAACAGAGTACTTCTACATTGCAGTATTGATACTTTCACTTAAGTAAAACATTTGAGTACTTTTTCCACCACTGGTAATAACTAGTACAATAATATGAATATAGTATATCATATGATTAGTATTGTAACAGTGATAACATAACTAGTATACTCATATTAACTAGTATAATAAAATGAGTAACCAGTATAGTAATAACTAGTCACATAGAAAATAGTATAGCAATAGTATTATCTAGTATACTCATATTAACAACTAGTATGATAATAACTAATGCAGCAATAGTAATGACTAGTATATGAACTGAGTGCATGTGCTGACTCACCTGTCTGACTGAAACAACATTAGGCACCTGAGCGATAAACAGTGCTATGCTAACACTAGGACAGCATTAAACCAATACCGGAGCGGACTATAGGGTAAAACATGTTAACGTTACGCTAGGCTAACGCAGGCCGACATTAGACTAACCACGTTATTGTAGGCTATAACGATGCTAGGCTATAAATGCCATATGGAGGAGGTAGTGTAACGCTACGCCAGACCAACATGGTCGAGCAGTGCTGACTGAAGCTAACCTGTTATACAATCACCACTGCCCTTATCTATAGGGCAAACTCCACACACACACACACACACACACACACACACACACACACACACACACACACACACACACACACACACACACACACACACACACACACACACACACACACACACACACACACACACACACACACAATATAATTTGCGGTATGTGCTGACTAATATTAATATGGATACCGTATTAATTGTAATATAGACAGCATAGTGTAGATTAGTGGTTCTCAGGGGGTTCCAGGCAGTCCCCAGAAAAATAAGTTACTTTAAATTAGTACATCAAAATATGTTCAGCTACTTTAACCCTATTTTATATGATCTACAAATAGTATATCTGCTATCTTTGAAAAACGTGAAATATCTTGAAAAACTAAAAGTTGTGAAGATCATTTGGAATTCTTTTAACACAAATCTTCTCTTATGAGAGTCCCAGGACCAAAACCCTTTCAGGTGAGGGTCCTTGATATGAAAATGTATGAGAACCACTGGTATAGATGATTAGAAATGATGGTTATATATGTATACACTGTAGTATACTTGAGTCTGATAACTCAAGTAAGATACTGTATGAACATGTAGTGTGTATATGAACACCTACAGTATGCAAACAGTACATGCACACATGAACAGGTACAGTACATATAGCATAATATTCCTGTTACCTGCATTCATTCAACCAGCTGGCGATGTTATTAGGGACACGACCTAAGAGAGAGAGAGAGACGCACAGACAGAGACAGACAGACAGACAGCAACAGAGGGACAGACAAGCAGGGAGAGATAGACAGACAGACAGACAGAGAAACATGCTTGAACCAGTCTTCACATATTATGGAGCAGTAACAAATACATAATGATGTAGAAAACAGAAATGTGTACGGGTGCAACAGCTAATCAAAGTCATCGATTATATTATTTTAAACAATTGCAAAAATAGTTCACAACAACGCATCGCATGGTGAGCTTGTAGATCCACTCTATTTCCACTCTTTTTGCACGCCTTGCTGGCTACTGTCTGTTTATATTTCAGTGTTCTTATTTCTGTAATCTTTGCAAATAAATAAATACATTATTTGTATTGACCTAATAACTATGTATAGTATATAGGGCCTGGATAGTTATATAAATAGTTAAAACTATAACTATTTCTGTGTATTTTCAGACTTCCATGCTGTTTGGATCAATGAGGCTATACAGCACTATGGCTGACTTTCAGTAACTCTGTGAGCATACAAATGGAGCCAAATGGGCCCGTAAGGGTCCATTTGGTTCCATTTGTTTACTATTAAGAGTTATGTTGTTGTTGTTTTTTTGTTACAAGTTTGAGAACCGGTGGCAGGTCTCACCGGGGTCACCAGGGTCCTCGGAGGGTGCATGGGTTCTGGGGTCGGCTTCGTGGGTTTCCGTCCATTGAGAGTCTCTGCTCTGAGCCCAGGCCTTCCGCTTCAAGCAGGCTTCCCTCCAGTCCCCCTGGCGCCGCCCACTGCCCCCTGGCTCCACCCACTCACGACCTGTCAAGAGTCAAGAGCACGGCCAAATCAGAAACCACCACCAGTCAAGAGCCACAACAGCCCGTCTAGCACATTAGCGCTGACATCCCTGTTTTGGGCAAAAGTTTCAAACAGTCTTTTAACATTTTCAAAAATAGCAGATCTACATAACACACAACACTTTGCATCGTGACACGTTGTGGGCTTGTAGATCTGCTTTGTTTGCTAATTGAGCGGTTAAAAAACACAGCTTAACTAGGGCTGCAAGTATCGATTACAGTCTTAAAAAATTACTCTATCGATGACTTTTTAGATTAATCGAATAATCAGGAAGCATGTTTTTTTTTTATATACATATATGTAATTTCAATTTGTATGTATTTTACACTTCATCACACAACTGAGTCTTGCAAAATAAATTAAAATAGCCGCTGATACACGTGATCACCTATTTTCACAATTTCTGAACAATTTAGAAATGTTTTTAAAAGTTTCGACTATAATTACATGCCCAAAATAGGGATAGATTATTTTATTCAAATATATATATTTTTTTTATAATCAATTTCGATTAAATTAATTGATTCGTTTGACTAACTGTTTCAGCCCTAGATTTCACTTAACCCTCTAGACAAAAAAACGATCTACAAGATCGGCTATTATTCGCGAACGTTCGCCCCAAGAATATGGATGCTGGGGTTCAAATGGTTAACAAAATATTGTGAAATAATTAGTAAACATCAATATATCGTTGCTGTCGGGCAGACACCTCTTATTTCCAACTTTTAGTTTTTCCTTAAATTAACGCCCTACTTGATCATACTGCAGCGTCACATAAAAGCATCAAAAGTAGCAGATCCACAAGCTCGAAACTGTGCCGCATTTTGAGCTTGTAGATCTGCTACTTTTGCTATTTTTGGACATATGAGGTTTCCACCTGACAGAGATGTACTGCATATATATCTACCTTGTATTCCAACACCTCCAGTCTCCTCCATGTGTCTTTCTGTCTGTCTATCTGTCTCTCTGTCAGTAAACTGACAGACTGGTTTGTTGTAGCATGGAGTCACACACCTGAGGACCAGAAAAGTGAGATCATCAGTGTGTGTGTGTGTGTGTGTGTGTGTGTGTGTGTGTGTGTGTGTGTGTGTGTGTGTGTGTGTGTGTGTGTGTGTGTGTGCGTGTGTGTGTGTGTGTGTGTGCGTGTGCGTGTGTGTGTGTGTGTGTGTGGAGATGATTCTCTCCAGTTTACCCACATTGAAAACATCTCCCAGTGGCCAACAGTAGTTGGATGAACTGAGCAGTAGGTATGGGACTATTAACCGGTTTTACTATTAGCCGTGATTTAATCTGGTACAAATGAAATGAACTGAAAATGCTATTTTGTAATACAATTGAAAAGCCTTGCAGACAGAGGGCAGTGCAGCCTACACAGATGTTTAAACAAGAGAGATTTGGTTTGTTTTCATTTCGTATGTATTATTTGGCTACTGCCTTATGTACTTAACAAAGACATTTTGTGGGGAAAATATAATAAGAACACAAATTTACAACTGCTCATATGATTTTATACATCCATAGTGTTGTGGCATACATCTAAGCATAATAATTGTTATCGTGAAACCGTGATTTCTTTAAATCCAGCATAGCGATAGTCCAGGTAGGCACGGAAGGCAGGAGGTGTACACTGTTGGCTCACCCCCCCCCCCCCCCCCACACTCATTCGCTAACAAGTTAATTCATACATACACCCACAAGTCAGTCTGTCTCTCCGCGTTCTACCTCCCTTGCTACAAGCTAACACACACACACACACACACACACACACACACACACACACACACACACACACACACACACACACACACACACACACACACACACACACACACACACACACACACACACACACACACACACACACACACACACACACACACACACACACACACACACACACACACAGCAACTAAGGCGGTTCTTTTAAGCAGTCCACTATTCATTCTACATGCTTAGCTGTCACAGCTCGTTGTACAGCTATCAGCGCTCAAATTCCGTCCACCTCCCCGGCCTCCTCCCTGTGGCATTTAGTTCATATGTTAATGGACGATTCTGTGGATAGTACTGTGATTCTATGGATTGTACAATGATATGTGGCATCTTAACTCAGGCAACTGAAAGGTCCAACGTTATGTTCATGTAATAACTGTATCTTATGCTCTGCTCCGGGGGGGTTGATCTCAGATTCTGTGTCATGCTTGTGCAGGTAATCTGTAGCATCACAGGAGCAGAGTCACACCACCAAACTGAATGCAATATCATTGCAATGAATAGTAAATGGTTAATCCTCAGCTGAAGTGTCTAACTGGTATTATCATAACCATCCAAATCCATAATTGTCCAATCCATACTGGGCAGCTCCCAGTACTGGTTATAGTGGACAGTCATGTCCAATAGCAGTTGGTTGCAGTGAACAGTCATGTCCAACAGTAGTTGGTTGTAGTGGACAGTCATGTCCAACAGTAGTTGGTTGTAATGGACAGGCATGTCCAACAGTAAGTAAGTAGTTGGTTGTAGTGGACTGGACAGACATGTCCACCAACAGTAGTTGGTTGTAATGGACAGGCATGTCCAACAGTAAGTAGTTGGTTGTAGTGGACTGGACAGACATGTCCAACAACAGTAGTTGGTTGTAGTGGACAGTCGTGTCCAACAGTAGTTGGTTGTAATGGACAGGCATGTCCAACAGTAAGTAGTTGGTTGTAGTGGACTGGACAGACATGTCCAACAACAGTAGTTGGTTGTAGCTATTTTAAAATGTTCCCAGGACAGCAGTGTCCAACAATAGATGGTTGTTGTAGCTATTTTAAACGTTCCCAGGAGAAACAAAAGGTTAAATGTAGAACATAACGGTTACTAAAATAGAATTTCTTATGAACTCCAATAAACAACACTGAACTATATTGAGAGAGAAATAGAGAAAGGAGATTAAGGGGAGAGAGAGAGAGAATAGAGATTAGGGGAGAGGGAGGAAAGGAGAAAGGGAGAGCTGACTGGGAACGTGTGAATCAGGAAACAAGTGTTTAGAATAAAGATTGCAACTACTTCCTGTCTGGAGGAGGAGTGATATGAGAAATACACAGAAACAAAAAACAACATGAGCAAGAAAGGGAGAGAGGGGAGAGAGAGAGATGGGAGAGGGGGAGATAGAGAGAGATGGGGGAGGAGAGAAAGAGATGTGGGAGAGGAGAGAGAAAGAGGAGAGATGGGGGAGAGGGGAGAGAGAGGAGAGGGGGAGAGAGGAGTGAGAGAGGAGAGAGAGAGAGAGGAGAGATAGGGGAGGCGAGAGAAAGGGGAGAGAGAGATGGGGAAGAGGAGAGAGAGGGGGAGAGAGGTGGGGGAGAGGAGAGAGAGGGGGAGGAGAGATGAGAAGCGGAGAGAGAGATGGGGAGAGGAGAGAGGGGAGAGTAAGGGGAGGAGAGAGAGAGAGAGAGAGAGGATACAATATTCATTATAGTACATAATACATAGTACTGTTAACACATCCATGCACTCCGTCTGATCGTCTGATTTGTCTGAACTTTTCTGTGCTTATTTTTGGTCGTCAAACTTAAGTCTGTGTTTACTACAACAGAACAATGAGAAACCAAAATGTCAATGGGCTAGTGGCTACTGTACTGCCCAAGCAGTCCTATTTAAAGTAATACAGGCCCACCCTTTATGCCGCCCTGTGTGTGTGTGTTCAGGACAGAGAGAAAGAAAGAGAGAGGGGAGGGTTCTTTGTCTACCACTTAATACTAATAACCCTAATAGGGTAATTATATTAATTTAGATGTTCTTAGAGGCGTTTCTGAAGGTTTCGAGTTGTCCTACTTTGCTTGCGGCCCACAGGCGAATCGGTTTCATGGCAATATAGGCCTACATTTTGTGCTGGTTTCTTTGGTGGATCGAGTGGTTTTCTGGACTGTGGTTCGGCTGGGAATTGTCCATGAGATCAGCCAACACTGCTAGTAATAACTGAGTCACTGACCCTTTCTTATTGTTTGACTAAGGGTTGGTGCTAGTTTCATGGTCGACTACATTATCTCCAAGCTTTGGTTCCAGTCAGCAGATCTACGAGCTGTGAGCTTGTAGATCTGCTATTTTTGGTGAATGTTCAAGTGGTTGAACTGGCATGACCAAATCTCTAGGAGGATAACACGAAAACCAGAACATCACTGACTGATGAAGTTACTGTATTAGGCAATGCTAAAGTTAAGTTACAATTCATTATAAAAAAGGGATCAATATTGAAGGGGTATTTGTAGCGACCAATACTCAGTTCTGTATCGGTATCAGGAGTAGAGGGTAGCACGGGTCAAAAAAATGGGATCCGAACCAAAACGGACCCGTGGATAATTGGACCGGTCCGAACGGACCCGAGAAAACATTCTAAATGACTGGACCCGGTCTGAAACGGACCGGTGGATAAGTGTACCCGGCCCGAAATGGGGCCGAGGCAAACTGGACCCGGTCCAAAACGAACCGAGGATAATTCAAATGTATTAGACCCGATCTGACCGGGTCTCTAGACGCGTAGCTCATTTATTGCTAAATTCATCGTGGCATTCAGATTAGCCATGTGTGTCAGTCACCTCCTGCTCCCCCCACCCCAACAGAGTAATCACAGACGAGCTGCGTCGCGTGCGTTCTGCTCTGTGTTGCAGACAGACGGAGAACATTTTTGCAGACTATTATACCGCCCGTCCCTGCAGATTATGCCCATAAACATGCTCCACACAGATGACGTTCCAACTTGCATCTTCCCGGTGGCTTTTGTTTGCGTTTCACCTCGTTAAAAAACCTCCATGGTGTTCAACTTCAGCAGCAGTGCAGTGCGCTTGAGATTGACTGCGTTTCAATCGGCTGTTAACGTTAAAACGGGGCTCATTCAATATGCCAGAACAGACAATATGGCAGCGTAATTACAACGCATATGTCTCATTTTAAAACCAAAGGTTAAACATGATTATGATAATAATAATAAAAAGCTGGTCGTTGGGTCCATACGGGTCGATCAATTTCAAATGGATCCGACCGAAACCCCTTGGCAATTGGAACTGATCCGACCCGTGCCCTATTTGAGGCTCAGATCTTCGGTTCCGGGTGGACCCGTGCTACCCTCTAAGCAGGAGTGTAAAAGTGGTATTGGTGCATGCCTACTCATCATGACATGAGGCCATATCACTTGACAACAGTGATGTACTGTATTGCTCAACTATTTTTTTTTGGCATGAGTAGTATTTTTTATGAATCAGCGTTGTTTGATAGTTTAGACACAACATTCTCTTGTTTATATAGTGTCTTAAGTTAGGAAGACATGGGCACCTTACTAAAGCGTGCAGGGAAGGTAGCGTTTTGTGACCGTGACAACCTACGGAATACGGATTCAATTGTAACTACGACGTTAATACGAGGGCATTAAAACGTGTTTTCTATTTTAGACAAAGCAAAGTCGTAGAAGGTCAATGTTAGTTCACTTGTTGTGTTTGTTTATATACCAAATCCTCAGACAGCATCAACTCTGACCTTTAACGTAACTACCAGAGCCTGAAGGAACACACACGCGCACACGTGCACGCACACACACACACAAAGTGCTATTGTATATGGGAGCAGTTTACTGGCTCCAGTAACAATGTTTGTATCAGTCTATCAGTCTAGCCTTTACTACCCCTAATAATAATAATAATAATAATAATAATAATAATAACAACAACATTATTATTATCATTATTAGAAACATGCGTTGACTGCAAATCATGCATGTCCTACCTCATGTGATGACAATGTTTTACACGTGTAAGAAAGGGCACGGGCAGTGGGGGGGAAGGCTATTTTAAAGGATGCTGAATGTTAATGCAGAACAGTATGTCTATTACTGTTAGTACAGAAGGGGCACACTGGGAACACAAATCAGCCCAGGAATTTTAAATGACAGCGTCCCTCATAATCTGCCCAAATTGACATAATAATAATAATAATATAATATAATATAGTTAGTATAATAAAGCATGCAGCCAAAGCTTGACTGATCGGTCAGTCTATGAAAGAAATTAAAACGAAAAGGAACAACATAGGGCAGGGGTCGGCAAGTAGGTTTGGCATTGGGGCAATTTGTTCCTAAGGCATTAGATGGCAGGACAGAACATGTAATTAAAGGCTGATTTAAATTAAAATTTTACTAGAACTCCATGACAGACTGCCTTCGGTCCATTAAACATTCAACACTCAAACAAACTGAACAGACAACAGTGCAACAAACAACGATTAAAAAAATATTAAATATCAAACAATTTTAACTTTAATTTATGGAGCCAGGGCTACAAACACATGGAGTTTATCTGAGACAAATTTGAATTTGGGTGGAGCCATGATTTAGAATCAGAATCGTCTTTAATGTCACATCACAGCTTTACAATGTAAAACAGGGGGTGAAATTTGTTTGTTGTGCAAACTCCATAATTTTTGTTGTTTCCAGAAAGAAAAGGAAGACGGAGGGGGGTGGGGGGACAGGGGGAGCAAGGGGGAAAGAAAGAATCAAAAACAAAAGATATCTACATATTTAAACATAGCATATCCGTACATCAGGATAGACATAAGGTGCATGAGCATAGCAGCTGATTTCAAGATTTTTCTAAAATATATTTTAAAAAAAAGCAGATGTATAAGCTCGCAGCGCGGCACGAAATGACGCGCAGTGAGCTTGTGCATATCTGCCATTTTTTTAATAGCCAACGAAAAAATCTAAAATGACACAGATGCTTTCCCGGTATTAATGGGTTACGGTGCAGAGTGTCAGGTTCAACCACATAGTCCACAAGAGTAAAAGTCCAAGGCCTTCACATTTAAACTTGAATGGGGAATTTATTTTAATACTAGACTACATCACTACTACACTACATGTACTGCAGGAAAGGAAGGGCTGACCGGAATACTACATACAAAGTATGTATTACATGTATGTAGTATTCCGGTCAGCCCGTGTTTTCCTGCCGGTTGCTGGTTGCTATAGCGACATCAGTAATGATTAACCATTAAGATAGCGCTGATTGTCTTACTGTTGGTGCATGGTGGGGCTGCGTACCACTGTTGCTATGGTGACAATACAGGATGTAGTTGACCACTGACGGCTGCCAATCACAGATCCCATACTACTACATACACAGTATGTACTACTGCACAGTAACATATACTACTCCATATTACTTCACAGTATACAACTAAAATAATACATACTAGTAGTAGTACTAAATAGGGCTGGGCGGTACGACTTCAAATCATCATCACGATTATTTCAAACTTTTACCTCGTTAACGATTATTAAAAAGAATAATATGTCGCCCTTCTGTTGTCGTGGTTCGCCGGCCGGCCGGCGCCATATTTGGTCACGGATATAATTGTTTTTGTATAGATTTGTTGATAAAAAAGAAAAATATATGCTGTAAATAAAAAACATTGCTTTATTATTATTCGGTTATAAGTCTGTTAATGGCGCTGCATAAGGGTTTCGATATATTTTCTGTTAATTGCCCAGCCCTGCTACTAGATAATACAACAATACTACATATTATAGCTCGTGCTACAACACTAGAACACAATAGTACTGCAGTCAGTGGCGTACAGTGCAGTTAATAGACAGACAGTAATGGCAGTATTAGTCTGTTTATGATTCAACCACTCTCTTCAAACCAAATACATTTCCTGTCCCACGTTCCCAACACTGACCCCAAAACACACACGCACGCATGCACACACACACATTTGAATTATGCAATACATAATAGATCCAAACACTGATCAGAAGAAGGTTACATTACGGTCAAACCAGATACAACTGCTGCACATGCTTATTCAATGAGGCACATTGCAAACAGCAATCTGGTAACATCCATATTAGTAACCTTTCTTCCCTGCATTGACGGCAGCAGTTATGACGGGTCTGTTTTAAGATGGAAATAGTGCGTTTTGGCTGGAGAACTGGCGTTTACTCCTGCCACGCCACCATCTCACTCACACACACACGACAAATGTCTGTTAAGGATTAGCTGTTTCATTGTTGATAGAGTGTATCAACTCAAATGCACTGTTAGACTGTACAGATATTATCCATATACACATGTAGTCTGGCTGACACTGTACATAATCATTCCCATATCCACTGTGTCAATAGTCTGATAGGCAATAGACTGGTTACATAACGTCAAGAAAGTGGAGCATATCACTCCAGTTCTTAGATCTTTTCACTGGCTCTGTGTGTGTCAAAGAATTGATTTGTGTGTCAAAATACTACTGTTGGGTTTACACAGCATTGAATGGTTTTTAGACCCAAGAGATACATTTCTGATCTTGTGCGATACAGTGTTGATTTTGACAGCAAATTTTGATTTAGTTTTAGTCATAGTGATTCTTTTGAATAAAATTCCATTTAGTTTGTCATGTTTTAGTCATCTGAAAAGTTTTTGTTTTTGTCTAGTTTTAGTCGACTAAATATCATAAGATTATAGTCGCCTAAATCTACAGTGGATTTAGTCGACTAAAAATGTATTTTGGCGGGCCTTGATGGAGTCATAATGGCTGATTTTACACTTGGTTGCATGCTGAAAATAGCCGATCTACAAGCTTACAACGCTAACTACAAGCTTACCAGCGCGTTGTGAGCTTGTAATCTGCTATTCAGAGTGCAACCAAACATAAAATGACTTGTCTTAGTTCTACTGGATCTCTTCCCCACTAGTCCCTCACTAACATTTTAGTCTAGTTTTTATTTGTTGACGAAATGTTCAATATATTTAGGCTTAGTTTTAGTCATCATAGCTTAGTTTTTATCTAGTTTTTGTCAGTGAAAAAAGGTAGTTGACGAACATTTTTTGTCATAGTTTTAGTCGACGAAATCAACACTGGTGCGATATCATGAACCATCCAGACCTCTCAGCCAGGTCATCTGGGACAGGTCTGCTTTCTGTCCCCAGAATCAGAAGTAAACATGGAGAAGCAGCATTTACTAAGAATAGAGGGATTAAGTGGTTAAGGAAATAGGTGTTTTAACTTCACTTTTCTTTCTTCCTTTTTACTGAATTCACATGACCTTTCATAACGCCTTTCTTTAGCTTAATGGTTTATGTAAAGCACGTTGAATTGTCTTGTTGTTGACATGTGCCATATACATTAAAAAAAACATGCCTTGCCTTACATGCTCATATTTACTGGTGATGGATTGTACATTACACCAGTTGTTCTCAAACAGGGGACCCCTGTAAATAACTTTTTCATCCCTGAATTACATTTACTATTGCACCTTCCATTTATGTCATGTTACGGTACGTAAATAATATGTAAATTGTTCCCCGAAGAGACAGTATGTCACGAGGAATACTTGAGAGAATATCAGTTTCTAAGTTTCTATTAGTAAAAATTGAAAATAACTTCATACTTGGCGTTTAAACTGAAGTGATATTGATAAATTCCAAATATTATCAAAGTATTCTGCGGCACCCCTGGACTTGTGTCACAGCACCCACTTTGAGATGAGCATAAGTACTGCATTACACAGCACTTATGCTTGTATGTATTAATAGAAAATACATGTTACGCCAGTCAGACCAATCTAGTGTCAGATATATCTATTTATTTATATCTCATTCTCATCTCTCTACTCTTACCTGTATGTCTATATGAGGTTATGCTTAGTACTGCTATTGCCTCTACTAGGACATCTGAATTTCCCCACTAGATTCAATAAAGGTTTATCTGTCCACACACACACGATCTGTCGGCAAGAATGATTTAGAATCACATGGATCTGACTGGACCCACCTGTGTTAGCTCAGTGCACGCACGTACACACACACACACACACACACACACACACACACACACACACACACACACACACACACACACACACACACACACACACACACACACACACACACACACACACACACACACACACACACACACACACACACACACACACACACACACACACACACACACACACACACACACACACACACACACACACACACACACACACACACCCACCTCTAGGATGCCTAAGAGTCTAGGTGTGGTTACAGTGTAAACCCTCATAAACACTCTTCCATTCTCACTCTCACGCCATCTCTCTTTCTTGTACTTTACAATTTAAGCATTCAAGCATTTAGCAGACGCTCTTATCCAGAGCAGATCAGAGCAAACATCATGAACCTTTCACTCAACAAACTACATGCTAAATGAAAATGATCACTTAAAAGAGAGCGCAGAGAAAATAATTAAGAGCTAGTAATAACAAGCATACAAACCTAGCCTCTGTCTAAAACAACATGCTATATAAAACACTGTTTCCCAAACAGTGGCTTGGGACCCATATGTGGGTCCCAAGCTTGTTTTTTTCAAAATAATTCCTTTTTAAAAAATCCATAATTTAGAGGGGAAAAAATACTTTAAAGAAGTAGTGACAATAGCACATCTACAAGCTCACAACAGATCGCCATGTGACATGTTGTGAGCTTGTAGATCGGCTATTTTCACTAGTTTGGGTCCCGGGTAGACATCAAATGTCTCTTTTGGGTCTCGAGCTAAATACTTTGGGAACCACTGATCTTTGCATGTGTGGACGAGTACACAGTATGTCTCTATTTAAATAATAATGAGAACATAATTATGTGTAGAGCTGTCACGATCATCGTTGAAATTTGACTTGAAGATTAATTGTCACTCAAATAATTGCGATTAACGATTTTATTGTGTTTCTGTGTCGTTGAACGTTAGAACATTATGAATACAAAAATACATTTCTGTTTGGCTTTTAGGCTTCGTAAACTAAAGTTGCACAGAGCAGATATGACAAATAACTTACAGTGGAAATAGCCGATCTACAAGCTCAACAAGCTCAACGCGTTTTGAGCTTGTAGATCATTCACAATATATGAACATTTTTAAACATGGAAATGATGATTATGCAAAGAATAATTGCGATTATCTCAAGTAATTACGATTAGTTGATTGCGTAATAATTGTGACAGGCCTAAACATATGACATATCATATGATAACATACGATATGTTATCAACCTACAGCAACAGTATGGATCACATCTATCAAAAGGAATAGGTGACAGAAGTGATAAAGGAAAGAGGAGTGTTAGTGCTGGGGGCTGAGGTAGAGTCTGACGCAGGGCTGCAACTATTGATGATTTTTCTAAACGATTATTACTCTATCGATTACGTTTGCTGTTAATTGAAAAAAAAAATCAAGAGTTTTTTTTTTAAGATTACAAAAATATATGTACAAATCTATTAACTGCAAAAGCCCTATTTTATAAAGGTACTTTGTTTCGTTGCACAACAATTTTGTGCAAAAATTGTGAAATTAGCTTTTTCTTTTTGTTGTTGTTGCTATTTTAGGAAACTTTTTGCCTACAATGAAAAGCCCAAAATGGCAATTATTAATTCATTATTTTATTAAATTACCGACTATTTATTTTATGATCAATTGAACCGATTAGTTCCATTAACTGTTGTAGCACCCATAGCCTGAAGAAGAGGCGAGTACTTAGTGTACTTTGTCATTCTTTCTAAATCTGTCAGTGCACCCAGTAACAAACACACACACACACACACACACACACACACACACACACACACACACACACACACACACACACACACACACACACACACACACACACACACACACACACACACACACACACACACACACACACACACACACACACACACACACACACACACACACACACAGAGGATATTTTACAATGTTTTGTAACAGTGTCAGTGTGTGTCTATATTATCTCAGCTGAACAACAGTTTCCTGACAGACTTAACAGACCTCCTGTCAATCATTCACAATCACAGACACACTGACAACACCACCAATAATGACCAATTAATGCTCATTAATGTGTCTGTTAATCAAGTACACACACGGCGTGTGTCACACACACACACACACACACACACACACTACAACTTTAATTTTAAGCTTGATAAAATGTCACTTCTCACATGCATACACGCACAACTTTTAGCTTGATAAACTGTCACTTGTCTCACACACACAACTTAAATTTTAAGCTTGATAAAATGTCACTTCTCACATGCACACACACACAACTTTAAGCTTGATAAAAATGTCACTTGTCTCACACACACACACATACTACAACTTTAACTTTTAGTTGTAAGTCACACACACTACAAGTTTAAGCTTGTCACACACACTACAACTTTAAGCTTGTGTCACACACACACACACACACACACACACACACACACACACACACACACACACACACACACACACACACACACACACACACACACACACACACACACACACACACACACACACACACACACTTTTAGCTTGATAATTAAATGTCACTTGTCAAACAGCAGCAGAGACAAAACCAGACGAAGCAGCTCCAAACAAAACGATACAGTAAAGATAAAATACCCTCCAACAACAGCTCTCAGTGTCAACCAGAACACAGTAGGTATATAATAAATGATAATATAACATGATAAAATGGTGTTTTGGGTCATAGTTACCATTGCGTGTCGCAGTGCAGCAGCAGAGCACAGAGAAGTGTTCAAACTAACTTTCATGGAACTTTTGTTGGAACATTACAAAAAAAAACGTCAACATTCCTTCCGCTTCCGGGAACAACAGCGGCAGCAGCGCGAGGCAAGGGGCGTGGCCTACTGGACGTCACTCACAATCCTGCTGGGATGAAGCAATCAGAGAGATGGGTCTGGATCATGACTAGCCCTGAAACATGACTGTCATACCATGACAGTCATGGCGCTACTTGTTCCTGTTTTTTGAACATTTTACATTTACAACCAGTACGTCTACATAAACGTTCAGATTTCAAATATAAAGTAATAACCCCACGGCCATGGATGTAACAAGTTAAAGTGCCTCAATCTAAGTACCCGCATCTTCTGTATTATTCAATAAAAAGCATTTTAATCCGATCAGCGGCCATTTTCTATTTTGTATTTATTTATTTATAATCGTATCAGAGTGCAATACACATCCTAACCGATAGGGGCGCATATGAAAGCATGTGAAGGACAAATAAGAAAATGACCACCGATCGGATTAAAAAGCTTTTATTGAACAATACGGAAGATGCGGGTACTTAGACCCAGGCGCTTTAACTTGTTACATCCGTGGCCCTAGGGTCAGCACTTTATATTTGAAATTTGAACGTTTATGTAGATGTACTGGTTGTAAATGTAAAACTTTCAAAAAACAGGAACAAGTAGCGCCATCACTGTCAGGTATGACAGTCATGTTTCAGGGCTAGGTCTGGATGCAGACGACAGAAAGGGGGCGGATCCTATAGGGACGGTTCCTATAATATCCGCCCCCTATAGGACCCGCCTTCTTCCTGTGGCCTACTGGACGTCACTCACAATCCTGCAGGGATGAAGCAATGCATTTTCAGACCGGATGCGACCACGTGACGCCATCTACTGCCATAGAAGCATACTGTAGCAGCAGTTCTCAAACCTTTGTGTCAAGGAGGACAGTGGTGTAAAGTAACTAAGTACATTTACTCAAGTACTATACTCTAGTAAAAAAAAATAATACTTTACTGGAGTATTTCCAGTTTTCAGTACTTTCACTTCTACTCCACTACATACATCTCAGAGGCAAATATTGTACTTTTACTCAATTATTGGAAAACTTAAGTTACTTTGTAGATTTAGTTTATTAGTCCTATATACATTTCGGCCATTCAAGCTCATATAGCTGCTATTTTCAAACGTGTTTTATGCATTTGAAAACTTGTGAAATGGCCGGGACATTCTGCATAATGAGTACTTTATACTTTTGGTACATTTTGATACCAATACTTTTGTACCCACCCAGGCAACCCGTTTGTTCGCAGACATCCAAGTTATGAAGAATCTAACCTCATGCAAAATATGCATTGTTTTTCATGGCTCTGCTCAGTTTCCATCTCTTCTCAGTTGGCAGTTGCCACGAGAGAAAATAGATGTATTTGGTTGTGTCTTTTGTCAGAATATAGTGGGCTTTTTTGTATTTTTTCCCTTTCTTTTACAGATACTGTATACAAATATGTTCTATCCATGTATATGGCATGGCATGTATTTTAGTGAATAGAAACGACACGAACAATCTTGATTGCTTCATTGTGCAGCTGTGCGCAGCTCAAGATCATCATACGCCTGAAAGTGTGACCTGTCTCCGGTTCACAGCGCCCTCTATCGACTGGTTTCATTAAAGCACAAAAAGGCCATCATTCATAACAGAGTATAATTCTGATCATAGCAGTGGTGTAAAGTAATTAAGCACATTTACTCAAGTACTGTACTTAAGTACAATTGAGGTATTTTCACTTTTTTTTCCAGTACTTTTACTTCTAGCCTACTCCACTACATGGCAAATATTGTACTTTTACTTACTATAATTATCTGAACTTTACTTACATGTAGATTTTGATTATTACAAAACATACATTAACCATGCAGCCCTAAAAAAAAAATTCAGCCATTTGAAAATAGCAGAGCGACTACAACCTCACAATGCATCGCGATGTGACGCATTGTGAGCTTGTAGATCTATTTTAAAAGGTTTATACATTTATTTCATTTGAAAACGAAATTGGACATTCTGCATGAGTACCTTCTACTTTAAGTACATTTTGATATCAATACCTTTTTAATTTTACTCAAGTAAATTTTGAATACTGGACTTTTACTTGTAACAGAGTATTTCTATATGGTGGTATTGATACTTTTAAAGAATGTGAGTACTTCTTCCACCGCTGCTATAGGACTATAGGCCAATATTGAGTATCCTTATTACATCATAGAAAAATATTTTACACTCTGCATTTTTTTTTTACATTACTTCAGTTGTAGCCTACATCAAAACTATGCAAAAGTTCTGCATTTCACCCTATTTTTCAATTAACTTCTGAGTCGAATTAGCTGTAGAAATTGAAAGCATTACATTACAATTAAAATGTATAAAATCCAACCAATGAGGTTTTTAACAATCAAGACTAACCAGGTTCCACCGATAAAAAATCTTTTTCAAGAGTTAGTACCAGTGACTCAGACTGTTTTGTTGAAGCTGAACTGAAAGTTTTGTTGAAGCTCAGCTGGGTCTCAAAAAGGGAAAACACACAAAACCTTTATAAGTCAAATGAAGCATAAACAAGACAAATTAACTGCTCATACCCATTGGGTGAATTTAATAAGTTAAGTCAGAGGAATGATAGAAAAACAAGAGAGGAGGATCTCACATGGCCCATTTTCCCCCCCATTCCATTACTTCCGGCCAACGGCAAACCGGAAGACAAGAGTGGCCTAGAATTCCTCCTCATCCTCATCCTCTGCCGTAGCACTGTCAGCGCCCACCTCTTCGTAATCCTTCTCTAGGGCAGCCATGTCCTCCCTAGCCTCAGAGAACTCTCCCTCCTCCATCCCCTCGCCGACATACCAGTGGACGAAGGCCCTTTTGGCATACATTAGGTCAAATTTGTGGTCAAGGCGTGCCCAGGCCTCAGCGATGGCTGTGGTGTTGCTGAGCATGCATACAGCCCTCTGGACCTTGGCCAGGTCTCCTCCAGGAACCACGGTGGGAGGCTGGTAGTTGATGCCCACCTTGAAGCCTGTGGGGCACCAGTCTACAAACTGGATGCTGCGTCTGGTCTTGATTGCTGCAATGGCAGAGTTGACATCTTTGGGCACCACGTCTCCACGGTACAGCAGACAGCAGGCCATGTATTTACCATGACGGGGATCGCACTTCACCATCTGATTGGCCGGCTCGAAGCAGGCGTTGGTGATCTGGGCAACAGACAGCTGCTCGTGATACGCCTTCTCGGCAGAGATGACTGGGGCATAGGTGGTCAGAGGGAAGTGGATACGGGGGTAGGGCACCAAGTTGGTCTGGAACTCCGTCAGGTCAACGTTCAGAGCTCCGTCAAAGCGAAGGGAGGCGGTGATTGAAGACACAATTTGACTGACGAGCCTGTTGAGGTTGATGTAGGACGGCCTCTCGACGTCCAGGTTCCTGCGGCAGATGTCAAAGATGGCCTCGTTGTCCACCATGAAGGCACAGTCTGAGTGTTCCAGGGTGGTGTGGGTGGTCAGGATGGCGTTGTAGGGCTCCACTACAGCTGTGGACACCTGGGGAGCCGGGTAGACGGCAAACTCAAGTTTGGACTTTTTCCCATAATCAACAGAGAGCCTCTCCATCAGCAGGGCAGCAAAACCAGAGCCGGTGCCGCCACCAAAGCTGTGGAAGATGAGAAACCCTTGGAGGCCAGTGCACTGGTCAGCCTGGAAAAAAAAAGGAAAATTAGTTAAAGCTGAATTTAAGCACTTTGCTAGTAGAATTCAATTCATTAAGGCCCTCACCAGCTTCCGAATTCGCTCCATCACCAGGTCAATGACCTCCTTGCCGATGGTGTAGTGTCCGCGGGCATAGTTGTTGGCTGCATCCTCCTTTCCTGTGATCATCTGTTCAGGGTGGAATAGCTGGCGGTACGCTCCTTTACGGATCTCATCTGTCAATGGAAGGTTTAAAGGAAATGGTTGACAATCATAAAATGCTTTGTTTTTATTCAAAGCTTTTATTAAAGGAATACTCATCCCATGAAGCCTTGAATTCATGATTCTTTAGTTTGTCGCATTCCTGAGTCTATAATTAAATATTTACGGTGTCTGCTTTAGTCTAAGAGATCAATGCAAAACTATTAAAACATTTATATAAACTCACTGAGAGGCCTATGAGCCAGTTTCAAAGAATGTTTTAAATATAGTTTTGCTCTGTTAAGATTGGTCTCCTATCAAGTCAAATATCGGATTATCGGCTCAGGAATGCACCAAAAAACTAATGAATTTAAGGCTTCATGAGGAGTAATTTATAGGAAAAGTATTTCTTTAAAGTTGCAAGGGGTAAATGGTTTAACTGACCAATGACAGTGGGTTCCAGGTCAACAAATATGGCTCTGGGGACATGCTTTCCTGATCCAGTCTCACTGAAGAAGGTGCTGTAGGAGTCACCACCTACAACAGTCTTATCACTGGGCATCGTTCCATCAGGCTGGATGCCATGCTCCAGACAGTACAGCTCCCAGCAAGTGTTACCGATCTGGACTCCGGCTTGGCCAACATGAATGGAAAGACACTCACGCTGTATAGGGAGAGAGGGTGGGGGGGGGGGGGGGGGGTAATGTTAATTGCACTGTAAAGAAAATGAGAATTCTGAATTGGGGCAAGACAATTTTATCTACAGGGCAGGCTACATGACTGGGGAAGAAAGGCTGTTGAGGAAATTCAGCGTGCCTTTGGAAAGCGATGGAACCAATGTTGCAGAGATGAAGGCCCAACCTCAACCAACACAGGTGGGCCCATTGCTGGGTTTCATTGGCTGGAGGGGAACCACATTTACATGCACATTTTATTTTGGGGAAATGTAGCCCGTCTAATAATCAGAATTCAGAATCAGAAGCAACTTTGTCACCTCACAGGTTTACAGGTGTAAAAACAGTGGGTGAAATCGTTTTTTGTGCAAGCTCCATCGTTTGTCATTTCCATAAAAAAGGGGAAGAGGGGGGGCAGGGGGAAGAGAGATCAATCAGTTGATACATAGGTACGGTAAGTACCTGAGGTAAGACAAGGTGCGTGAGCATAGCAGCAGATCTATACGGTACATGATATGCATATGGACTTAGTTAAGGTGCGATAAAAATTCAATAAAAAGGCACTGCATTGTACATGGGATTTTTTAACTCAATTAGAGATGTACTAACCCATGGTATACCCATTTGGGGCTAACGTGTAAAAAATATCTAATAAGCTCACAACACATCACTGTGATCTAGCTTGTATTTTGGCCATTTTGACCAGCAAGCTATAGGCAACACCTTCACAGAAGTTATCAATGCTACAAATTAAGGTTGCGTTCCATTTAGTGTAGCAGAGCCTTCAGTGAGCCAATGCACAGTGACAGCCTGAAGGTGTTGCCAATAGCTTGCAGGTCAAAATACAAGCTCACAAAGATGTGTTGTTAGAGCAGACATTTTTGCGATATTATTTTGTTACACATTAGCCTAAAATGGCAACACTATAGGGTTTGACCTCAACACAAACCACATGTCAAGGAAGTAACATTATACAAATATTTAGCTATGTCAATATGGCTGCAATGTCCCCCATGGTTGAAAGCAATTCATTTTAAGGAGATATCTATCTATCTAGGCATGCACCCCCCCCCCCACCCCCACAACAGAAGAAAGAAGCGCTGCATGGTTCCATCGTTCACACAGGTAGACACAACAGTCTTGTTTGATCTAGCTGTAGTATACAACCCTCGTAGACGTTTTATGATTCTGACGTTTTCAATCTACGAGAGTTGTAGGGTTCACGCCCCATTTAAAATAAGGTGCTTACCCCCAAGCCCCAACTGTTAACTGTCTCTACGCGGTAGTAGTTTAATGTAATAATCAATATCTTTCAATAAAGAAGTGTTTTAATGCCGTCTGTGGCCGAACGCCATTGTTTCACCCTCGTTTACTTCCTCTTTACATTTAGTGTAATTCCGGGTTTCACCAGATGCGCCCCGTCACTACCCGTCACTACCGCCCATTGGGAACTTCCGACAGAATCGGCCACAGACGGCACGGCATTAAAACACTTATTTATTGAAAGATATGGATTATTACATTAAACTACTACCGCGTAGAGACAGTTAAGCACCTTTATTTTCAATTTGTACACGTTTGAATTGGAGTATCTGCGGGGCATAGTGCAGAAAGTCCATGTCTCCATGGGGCGTGAACCCTACAACTCTCGTAGATTGAAAACGTCAGAACCATAAATACGTCTACGAGGGTTGTATACTACAGCTATGTTTGATCTATAGGCTATAGATGCATAACCTATGCAAAATTGGTTTTTGACATCAGTTAAGACAGCCAGCAGCGACAGACTCACCATTTCGTCGGTTTTCCCGTTGAGTATGAGTAGAACTGAAACCCACAGCTTGTTTCTCACTTCAGAGGTTTTGCTGTAACTTTCTTCCTTCCTTGAGTTCCTTCCCACAGACAGCCAATCTTTGACTTCTAACTAATGGCCCTCTATTTATAGGACATTGATTGGCTTGGGAGCTGCTCTGTAGTCATCAGCCATTGGATGATACGGAATTGTAGACGGGGTAGGTGAAATCACTCAATCTAGAAACTATAAGGGGATAAAAACTAATCTCAGTGGTATCATGATGGTTTCTTTCTTGTGACCCCATCTTCAAAGTGAATGTTTTAGCTAGTCCTTCAGTTTTTCAGTAGGACTGTTGTTGTACTGTTATGGTAAATGGACTGCATTTTATAACGCCTATCTAGTCCTTCTGACTGAATTTGCACATTTTTTGTTTGTTTTTGATGACTACATTGAGTGAGTTACAGTGGGTAAGGACCGGCTGATTCATCACCTATACTTGCCACCAGAGGGCGCCAAATGATTATTAAAGCATCTATGCGCATTCTACTGTTCTATCTTCTGTTCTATCAATGCAGGTGCAGTCACACACACACACACACACACACACACACACACACACACACACACACACACACACACACACACACACACACACACACACACACACACACACACACACACACACACACACACACACACACACACACACACACACACACACACACACACACACACACACACACACACACACACACACACAGAGTAGGTCAGCAT
>NC_137618.1:9227999-9239758 GCF_963280865.1 Gymnoscopelus braueri | reverse complement strand
GGTAGGTCATGTTTCTCTCACCTGATTCCATCAGTAGTTCATTATCGACATCATTACGTTAATTAGTGATAATTAGGCTCACACGGATGTTATGTTGAATTATATTTTCAGCTAATTTATTATTGTTTCATCATGTTTTTTTTATTAAATATTGTGTTGAAACGGATGTTGGCCATCTCACTTATTCCAGAAATACTTTTTGAATTAAACATTTCTGAATGCTTTTTTTTTATTTTTATTGATTGAATACTTTATTAACAGTTTGCAAAACAAAAAGCACAGAAAGTAGTTGAATACAAAAGGATGCTAAAAGGATTAAAACCCAAGAAAGCACTATATGGCTTGTTTCCATTGGGGTCCTGTGTATTCAGCTCATCGAAACAAATGACAGACAGATGTACAATAATAGCTTATGCAAAAATAATAGATATGCAAAAAGCTTGGAAAGCTTGGAAAGCTTTTAAAATTATGCATTATTTTTGTTCTGTCTGATTATTGTTTGAATGTATTGAATGTATTCATTTATAGCCTGCCTACTATTGTAGTATGTTGGCCTATTTTCAATCATTGCAGATATAATACACCTTTTACAAAAACAAAGCAGGTGGAAATCATGGATAACATTTTGTTTAAAAAACTTTTGGATTATTGATTTTTTTCCAGTTTCCTCTCTTTCTCTCATGGGTTTTATTCTCATCTCTCTCCCACCTGTCGCATCGGCCGCGCGAACAAACCCGGGCCGTTACATTTAACATTTTAATATTATATAGCCTAAACCAAAATGACACATGTATGTATGTCTAGGGCTGTCACGATTACAGATTTAAGTTGACGATACATTTTCATACAAATAATTGCGATTAACGATTTAATTGTGTTTTTGGCATTGAACATTGGAACATATATATGAATTCTGTTTGCCTATTAGGCTTTGTAATTTAAAAAAATCCACAGGGCAGATATGACAAATAGCTGAAATATACAAAGAAATTACTGACATATTTAATATTTTTTAAAATCTAAAAATTGCGGAAATAGCTGATCGACAAGCTTACAAGGCGTCATGAAGCCTACATTGTAAGCTCATAGATCTGCTATTTCTGACGATTTTGACAAATGTCGATTATGCAAAATAATTGCGATTATCTCAAATAATTTCGATGTTGTGATAGGCCCAGGTATGTATATATTAATAATATTAACATAGCTGTGATAAACCACATGACACATGTAGGCCTATTTATGAACCAAATATTACTGTAAATTAATTATTCTAGGGAATTTCTCAGTAGTCATTCTATGTCATTTCATTCTGTGGTTGAATTGAAAATCTTGCTTAATTTTAAGGGAGACATACTTTGTTTTGTTTTAATGTTATTAATAATAATATTATTATTTTTATATTATTAAACCGTCCTGTAATGTAACAACTTCTATTCTTATTCTTATCATGTTCACACTGCAGATGTAGTTATAGTCTCTAGTAGAAATAATTATGCATAAATATGATATCACTGTGTTTTTCATTAACCAAGTATGATTTTATATATTAGCAAAAAGGTGGTAATTAGTCATAATGTGAAATATTAAAAAAATAATATTCTGATGACTACAGCTGATAGAAACATTCAATGTGATTTTAACACAAATTAATGATTCTGTCTGTCTGTCTGTCTGTCTGTCTGTCTGTCTGTCTGTCTGTCTGTCAGAGAGATGACCAAGTCATTTGCAGAGCGTCAGGAGGAGGTGAATGCAGAGATGGAGACGGGAGGAGGAGGAGGAGAGAGGAGGAGGAGAGGAGGAGGAGGAGGAGGAGGAGGAGGACGAGGACGGATTACAGCAGTTAGAGGAGGAAGAGTTGGAGGATGAGGAAGAGGAGGATGAGGAAGATGAGGAAGACGGAGAGAACAACAAACCAAAACGACGTGGTCCCAGGAAGAAGAAGATGACCAAAGCTCGTGTGCAGAGGTCTGTTGATTCATTCATGAGTTGATTAGTTGATTCAGTAAGTAGAATGACATTTAATTAGCGCCACAGTTCAAAAGGAATGTGGCTGTTGCACTTCATGTGGCCAGCCTGTGACGTCAGTCATTCTGTGACGTCAGTCATTCTGTGACAATGTGGACAAATCTGGACAATGGTTTCAGCCTGATCTGAGCCCCATTAACTTCCACTGCAAATTAAGGTAACAGGATAGGTGGGCACCAAGGAAGAGTGGGCACCTCGGTGTTAAATGGCATTTTTTTCCAAAATGTTAAATACATGATTAGAACATGCTTAAACATTTGACAATTAAGGTCTAATATTTCTACAATTGCTACAAAACCTGTATATCCAGTCATTTTGGGGCATAAAGAAGAAGTTGAAGGATAAAATGAAGTCTGATAATGATGTACCGTGCATGTTAACATCATGTATACTTTACATTACTTATAAAATATTTTATTCTTTTACATTTTGCATAAAAATAGCCAATTTGACATCTTAGTGCCCAGATATCCCTATGGTGCCCACCTATCCTGTATCCCAAAATAAATCTACACATTAAATACGTTTCACATAACGTGATCCGTTGTTGTGGAAGACGATAGTAGAAGCGCACCATTTAATTTTATATATATAAATATAAATGCACCATATACATTTTTTATGTTCAGAATATTACCTGATTATGACGTTCATATTTGACTGATTATGATGTTCATATTAATCGATGATGCACGTCCCTCTCCAGGTTTAAGATGAGAAGAATGAAGGCCAATGCGAGGGAAAGGAACCGCATGCACGGCCTGAACGACGCCTTGGAGAGCCTGAGGAAGGTGGTCCCCTGCTACTCCAAGACCCAGAAGCTGTCCAAGATCGAGACGCTCCGCTTGGCCAAGAACTACATCTGGGCTCTGAGCGAGATCCTCCGCTCGGGGAAATCTCCAGATGTCATCAGCTTTGTCCAGGCGCTGTGCAAAGGTACAACAACCCCAATACTGTGAATCCCAATGGTAAAAATAAATAAGAATACATTTTCATAGGATATAAAACCAACAGTACTAGAGGTCCTGGTATAGGATATAAAACCAGCAGTACTAGAGGTCCTGGTAGGATAGAAAACCAGCAGTACTAAAGGTCCTGGTAGGATAGAAATTAAGCAGTACTAGAGGTCCTGGTAGGATAGAAATTAAGCAGTACTAGAGGTCCCGATAGGATATAAAACCAGCAGTACTAGAGGTCCCAGCAGGCTATAAAACCAGCAGTACAAGAGGTCCCGGTAGGATAGAAAACCATGTAGCCTACTAGAGGTCCTGGTAGGATATAAAACCAGCAGTACTAGAGGTCCTGGTAGGATATAAAACCAGCAGTACTAGAGGTTCTGGTAGGATAGAAAACCAGAAGTACTAGAACAACTAATCAATCTGTGTGTGTGTGTGTGTGTGTGTGTGTGTATGTGTATGTGTATGTGTATGTGTATGTGTATGTGTGTGTGTGTGTGTGTGTGTGTGTGTGTGTGTGTGTGTGTGTGTGTGTGTGTGTGTGTGTGTGTGTGTGTGTGTGTGTGTGTGTGTGTGTGCGTGCGTGCGTGCGTGTGTAGGTCTTTCCCAGCCCACCACCAACCTGGTGGCCGGCTGTCTGCAGCTCAACCCCAGGACCTTCCTCCCCGAGCAGAGCCAGCCCTCTCACCTCCACCCCCAGAGCGGAGCGCCGTTCCCCGGACACTACTCCTACCAGAGCCCCGGGCTCACGGCCGGCCTGCCCAGCCCTCCCTACGGCACCATGGACTCCTCCGCCACCCCCTCCCACCACCACCTCTTCCACCACGTGGTCAAATCCCACCACCACCCCCACCACCAGTACGGCGGCGGTGGGTTCGAGCCCCTCCTGGAGGGCTCAGGGTTGGTGGAGTGTTGCTCCAGTCCCGGGGGCTTCGATGGCGCCCCGCTCAGCCCGCCCCTCAGCGTCAATGGAAACTTCACCTCCTCCTCCTCCTTCTCCAAACACGACATGCCCCTCCTGTCGGGGTCCGAGTTCACCTTCTCCATGACCTACGGAGGAGGAGGAGGAGGGGGCGGGGGAGGAGGGGCGGGACCGGTGTACGGCGGCGGTTCGACCCCGCGGTGCGCCGCCGAGCTGCAGATGGACGGCGTGATGATGGGGTTCGACCACGGTCAGATCAGCGCCATCTTTAACGACTCCTGAGGACTCCTTGGTGAAAAAGACTTGACGGTTGTGCGTTTGCGTTGTGTAAGGCAGTGGTTCTCAAACCTTTTTTTTTTCCATTTCAAGGACCCCCAGTTTGGTATGCATTAAGGCCACGGACCCCCATAACTCTGAGAGTGCACAAATGGAACCGAATGGACCCTTACAGGACCCTTACAGGTCCATTTGGTTCCAGTTGTGCACTCAGACTCTCTGAGTTACAGACCTTTAAGGGACCACATGGTTCCTAACTAAAATAATTTAGCTGGGGACCCCCTACAAGCCCCTTAAGGACCGCTGGGGGTTCCCGGACCCCGCGTTGAGAGCCACCGGTGTAAGGACATGTAGTATACGACCAGAGCCATACAGACGACTGTTGCTAAGCTGACAGCTAGCAATGTACGTATAGCATTTCACAAACTTTTGGAAATGTCGGAAACAACATTCGGAAACAGTTTGATCATGTTTCTTGTACACAACTACAATGTTATGTGATTTAGAATTGCAACTAGCTACTTGTTCAGTTGCATTACAAGCTAGCCATGATCTACAATTTGCTAGCTTTTTTTTTTTTAAGAATCGAAAAACCAAGATTTGTGCTTTGAAGATTAGCTAATCTAAACGTTCTGTGCACTTAATTGGCTTTTAAATTCACAACATTGCAGCTTGGTTTTGTTTGTAATTGATCCATTGACCTTGTTGCTGGTGATGAATGTGGGCGTTTTGTCTTCTTTTCAAGTGTCTTACTGCATTCAGTGCATGCACGTCTGTGTATGTCAGTGTTAGATTAGCCACTAAGGCTAACAACAGGCTCCAGGTTATTATAATACAATAAGATCTATGATTTTCGAAAGTTGCAGATCTACAATTTGTGAGCTTTGCAGATTGGCTATTGTTATCTTTGACATTTTTGTTTAAATATCTGAACAATGTTGACATTTTCTTTTTTTATATTTGAAAAATGTTGAGATCTTTTGGACATTCTTGAAAATGTTATTTTTTTTATGACATGCCCAAAATAGGGAATCCAGGGTTAATGTGGTTAACATGGACACCAGCCATATCGATCTCTCTGCGTGGCTCTGATGTCACTTCCTGTTTGTTTTTGTAACGATGATGTCAGAGTGACGACGTACAGCGGTCTCCACAGTTATAATAATAATTATTATTTTTGTTGTTATATAATATATCACTGGACATACTGTAAATCACTAAGCAATAATCTGGGATAAACTATGCAATCTTTAAAATACTTGGCCAATAATAAAATAAATAAGCAACAATAATAATAAACATTTCTATTTTTCAACAGCATCTTAATCTCTACGTCCTGCTGAGTTCATTTTTCTCGTGTTTTTGTACACAATTCTCTGACTTCTGTCTGTTTTTTATAATGTTTCAGTTAGTCGACGTTATTTCATGTCATTCCATATTAATATTTTATAAGATAGATGATTATTAAAACATTTTATTAAAAGGAAATTAAAAGGATTTACCTGTGTTTCTGTCTCTCATTTAGTGAACCACTTCATAATGGTTCCTTTCTGCTGAATATCTCAGTTTTATATACACAGGTTAGAACGAAACTACATGAATAAGATAAATTCACTATACTAACTATAACTATAGTTAACTATAACTATAAAGATTTAATTACAACAAATTCAAGTCAGTTAAAGAGAGGGCTTTTTGGTCATCAGGCAGAGGCTCTGAGCCACTCTGCTACGCTTGGTTGGATGAAAATCCTCTCTCTCCATCCACTACTATTGAAAAAAGAATGTGTTTTTCAGGAGCCTCCTATTGATGTATTCAATTCTTATCTTAAACTTGGCCATCAGCCCGAAGAAGGTCTATGATCAAAAGCTTGCTAAATATATAAAAAAAAAAAAAAAATCTGATGTTGCACAGTTTCGAGTGTGCGGAGGCTGCCTGATATCAAAAGCAGATCATGGATCCCCACCCTGCAGCAAGCCATCAGGCCTCATTATTACATCTGTGTGGGCCGGTTGGGTTGACACTATAATCAGCCTCATATCCAATGTCTGTAGATACTGTATATTCATTCATTGAAAATTTTACAGTTTGTTCATATTACTGGTGGCAGTTTTGCACACAGGCCTACATTATACTTACGCCTATATTGTACTATACTTACAAATGTATTCATAATAATCTTTATGCTAACTCTGCAGTCAGTCCCAAGTGCAGATGGCTAGACCTTAAAGCTCCACTATGTAACTAACTGTAATAACTATTTAGCACATTATGTCCCCATACACATAAGAAGTTGCATTTGTACAAATCCCTACCTTCCCTGACTGTAGATGTAGGGGTTTCAATGCTAGAGGCTTTACTAGGATATGCAGTACCTCTATACTCTTATGTGTACATGTACTGTTTTTCTAGCCTGGGATCCAGCCTGCTTCGCTACGTTCGGCGGACTTTATTTTCTCTCTTAAGTCCGCCGAACGTAGCGAAGCAGGCTGGATACCAGGCTACTGTTTTTCTTCAATACAGACCACACCTGTCTGTCTGTCTGTCTGTCTGTCTGTCTGTCTGTCTGTCTGTCTGTCTGTCTGTCTGTCTGTCTGTCTGTCTGTCATTTTAAATAAATATTTTATTATGCTTTTGACACTTGCTTTGACGATGCCAATAAAGCTAATTTGAATTGAATTGAATTGAATTGAATTGAATTGAATTGAATTGAATTGAATTGAATTGAATTGAATTGAATTGAATTGAATTGAATTGAATTGAATTGAATTGAATTGAGAACAGAGAGACAATGAAACAGTGCATTGGTTAATTAAACCAATAGCAATGGCAGACACCTTTCTGTCATTAGCCATGAGAGTGGAACTGCCAATCAGAGGCTGCCTCTTAAACAGCATGGGGGGAAATTCACAATAGGCCTATAACACAGCGGTCATCGCCATGCTGGCTTGTGGTGGAAATTTTTCGTCGAAATTCTATTTTTGCCATGGACATGCAAATCAGCGGACCATAATATTACACAAACACATAAAGAGCTAGCCCTGAATGACCATTACAGGTCTGTAACTTGAGAAACCACTGTACTAGTGGACTCCTCACTCCTCGATGTGCCATGATAGTAATATGATGATGATAGTAAATCGGTGTCTGAAGAAAACCTGGAGACTGACATTCAGTAATGGGGTATTGTGATCAAAATAAGAACATTATAATGTTATGTAAAAACTAAAATTATCTCTCGATGAATGCAGTGGTGTGAAATAACTCAGTACATTTACTCAAGTACTGTACTTAAGTACAATTTTGAGGTACTTTTACTTTACTGGAGTACCGGTATTTCCAATTTTCAGGCTTTTACTTCTACTCCACTACATCTCAGAGGCAAATATTGTACTTTTACTCCACTACAATTATTAGTTACTATTTATACTTTGTAGATTTAGATTATTATTACAAAACATACATTACCCACTTCAGCCCTATACATTTCAGCCACTTCATTTCAATGCGATGCATTGTGAGCTTGTAGATCTGCTATTTTCAAAACGTTTTTATAATTTATAATTTGAAAACTTGTGAGACAGTACTTTCTACTTTTGGTACTTTAAGTACATTTTGATACCAATACTTTTGTACTTTTACTCAAGTAAATTTTGAATTCCGGACTTTTACTTGTAACAGAGTATTTCGACATTGCAGTATTGATACTTTTACTTAAGTAAAACATCTGAATACTTTTTCCATCACTTGTCTTGATGAATGTAACAGTTTGCTCAGCTCAAGGGCAGGCTGTGCGCGTTCCCGTGAGGACGGTAACTAACTCCACGGGGGCGCGCCGCAGGGGAATCCTCACACAGCCGGGGGCGCGCGCTAAACCGTCTCCAAGGAAACCGGCGGTGCGAGGAAATAACAGTTTTAGCGACGAGCGTCAGTTTCGTCGGTTTGTCAGTTCATTGTCCTGTTCTTTTTAACGCTCATATTTCATATAATATTTCAGTTCATAAGTGCGTAGGCTGCCATAGCGATGACGTCGCACTCACCGGCCGGCGGCGCGTGCAGCGGCAGCGACAGCCCGGAGGAGGAGCCGCGCGACACCGAAGCGACGTCGCCTGTCAGAGAAAAGAAGAAGAAGAAAAAGAGACAGAACGTGGTGGAGGAGAAGAAGAAGAAAAAGAAGAAAGGGAAAGAGAGGAAGAAAGAGCAAGAAGAAGAAAAAGAAGAAGAGGAGGAGGAGGAGGAGAAACGAGAGAAGGGGGAGGAGGAGGGGGATCAAAGGTTTGTTAGTGTTTAATGGTGTGCGCGCGTGTCTCTCTCTCTCTCTCTGTGTGTGTGTGTGTGTGTGTGTGTGTGTGTGTGTGTGTGTGTGTGTGTGTGTGTGCGTGTGCGTGTGTGTGTGACATTGCCTTGCTTTTTTTGGTTATAAATTTAGAGTAGCCAAATCTTTTTTTTACCCCTTTTTCTCCCCAATTTAGTAGTTAATGCCAATTAATTCCTCCCCACACACATTTCTGTGTCGTCACTGCTGTTGTATCCTACTGACTCACCTGCCAGTGAGGAGCCCCCACCGGGAGGACGTAGAGCCTTCATCCTACTCCTCCCACCCATCACTCCCCTGAGGTGCGCCTCAGCCGTAGGAGTATGTGCCAATATCACCCTATATCACCCTAATGACCAATATCACCCTCCCCTTAACACAGGCCAATTGACCGGGTCCATTTAGTTCCATTTGCACACTCTCAGATAGAATACACAACCGTAAGGTGACATCTGGAACCCCCTCAAGGAACCACCAGGTCCCTGGACCACACATTTGAGACCCAGAGTGTTTCCAGTGAGCCAACATGCACAATATCAGAATGGACGGCTGCAACCCGATCGCCAGAGGAAACGTTGTCATTGAACGTTTTTCAAATTCCGTGCATAAAAAACAAAAAACCCGAAAATCCGTGCATAGCCGCCTCGCATCTCCCCCGTTATGACTAAACCATTTCGGAGGCGCGCAGTCTCAAGGGAACTGTCGCCACGTAAGGGACCACCGAGTGAGCTAAAGCGAGCGAGTTGCCGTCCCTAACGTTGCGACGTTCCCTTGAGCCTACTCAGCGCCGTTTGAGTTACGTACCGATAGGCACAGAATCGTACATTTTGTTGTGGGGACTGCTCTGCTTCCGGGTTTTTCCGGGTTGCAACTGGTTACGGCCACCGTGGGACTCGCCGTACATATGCACGGATTTTCGGGGTTTCTAGGCGACTATGCACGGAATGACGTGCACTGGATCCGTGCAATGTATACTAAATTCTTGGAGATCAGGCTGATGGACCCAACCACAACCTTAATTTAGTTAATTAGCATCATTGGTAACACCTGCAAAGGAAGTTAGGGTGAGGCCAAAGTTCTATTGTAAATCATCACATTCTCGTCAACATGCGACACGACATGACGGGTGATGCATGGTCAAATCTGTCCCAATTCGTCACCCGTTTGACGCAACAGGTATGAGAATGCGTTGACAATCATTTGACTCAATGATCACGGATGAATCCAGTTCTACTTAGAACTCTATAGCAGATGAATTGGGAATGAGCTGTAGCTGTCAGATTCTTTTGAGTATTTGGTGAGATCTGAAAGAATACTATTAAAATGGTCTGTATTTCTACTTTTATGTCATTTACATTCACACACTACACTGACGATGGAGGCAACCATGCAGGGCACCAACCTCATTGGGGCAGTTAGGGGTTCATATTCACTTCAGTGTCTTGCTCCAAGACACTTTGATACAACGAAGTCAGAAGGAGCTGAGGATCGAACCAGGAACCTTCTGATTCCCAGAGGGCCACCTTGCTGTACCTCCTAGCACCCTTGGGTGCATTACAGTTGTATAACCTGCGTAAAATGTGCATAGCAGTATGATATGATCTAGGGTGCCATAGCGTAGATCATGGCACATTGCTTTGTGCATATTTTACCTACGCAACACCAGTGCTAGTTCAATATAAGTCTGTGCTGTTCATAAATTGTATCATCTGGTGTCATTTGGAAAAACAAGAAACATGTACAGTAGCAGCATATGATTCCGTCACCTGTTGTCCATCACAAACAGATGACTATATCCATCCGTTTCACTGCTGTTGCTTCATTGTTGTTGTTTTTTAGTTGTTCTAATCTACTGCACTTGAATGTATTGCACTGAGTCAAAACTCAATGGCTTTCTGAAAACAAGCTAAAGTTAAACATCTCTAAAGTGTGATGGGCTCCAGGCGTGATCCATGTATAGATCAAGACCTGTACTATAGCTCTCTGCAAGGGGTATAAAAGAAGGCAGATTATTGGGCGAGACACTTGAGAGAAGATTTTCATGGTCAACAACTCACATGAATAATATGGTTTCCAAAATTAATGGGGGCTTTTCTATCACGAGAAGGGGTTCTTAGTTATTCTTATCCCACCTTGATTACTGTCCATGTAATGGACTATTTGTGACAGATATTATTTTGAATGCTATAATTTGAGTGTAGGGTTACACATCTGTATAATATAACACTTTCCACATTAACCCTGACTGTGTGTGTGTGTGTGTGTGTGTGTGTGTGTGTGCGTGTGCGTGTGCGTGTGCGTGTGCGTGTGCGTGTGTGTGTGCGTGTGTGTGTGTGTGTGTGTTAGGCCAGAATCTGTCCTGCTCAGGGGAATCTTCCGTCTGGGGAAGATCAGTCATGACGTCCTGCTCACCAACGCGCAGTTGTCATGGACACCCATCGTCCCAGAGATGCCCACAGGTCAGTTACCACTCACATCCTTTGCCATAGAAACCCACAGGTGTCAAGGCTGTCATGCTGTCATGGCAACTACAGTAGTTACATTGTTTCTGTCTGTCTGTCTGTCTGTCTGTCTGTCTGTCTGTCTGTCTGTCTGTCTGTCTGTCTGTCTGTCTTATTGTTGGACTGGACTGGGATGCTTACGTATTTTGGAGAAAGTGTTTTATTGTTATATAGGAAGTTCTGAGGTCTGTTGATTTTACTGACGTTTCATGTATCTCTATTTTCATAGGATCTATATGTCCTTGCTGTCCGTCAGAAACCTTCCATCTCCATAATTTTTAATGTTTTAATGTTTTTTTATCGTTTGACCGTTCAGTGTTTATATGATATATATGTGTGTGCTCTTGTGTGTGCATGCTGGGAACTTTAGTAAGAACATCAGATCAGGTTGCATCTGATTCTGATTGGCAGGAGAGGTCTGAAATATAGACTGTAGATGGAGAAAGAAGGAAAGATGGAGAGAGAGACAGAGTGAGACACAAAGAACACAAACATTCACGCCAGTGAAGTATGTACAGTACGTTGAATTGAATTGACTTGAATTAATTTGAAGTGATTTGAAGTGATTTGAAGTGATTTGAAGTGATTTGAATTAATTTGAATTAATTTGAAGTGATTTGAAGTGATTTGAAGTGATTTGAAGTGATTTGAATTGATTTGAATTGATTTGAATTAATTTGAAGTAATTTGAAGTGATTTGAAGTGATTTGAAGTGATTTGAATTGAAACCAGCAGTTCTGCTTCTGACATTAAACGCACCT
>NC_137618.1:9215499-9222999 GCF_963280865.1 Gymnoscopelus braueri | reverse complement strand
CCTCATTTACTTACATTGTATGCTGAAACAGCTCTCAAAGTCACTCTTTTAGCACATAAACGAACACAAACAAAGCATATTCAGACAATATAAATCATCACAAACCCAGTACTGTTTGTTTTTTTAATAAAAATGTTAACTTCATGTTGATTTTACTATTTGAAGATCCGGATCCGGATCCACAGATCCAGTCCGGGTTTTCTTCCAAATAAAAATGGCAAAATCAACAGGAAGTTGACATTTTTATTAAAAAAACAAACAGTACTGGGTTTGGTGATGTTCTATATTGTCTGAATTAACTTGATTTGCGTTCGTTTATGTGCTATAAGAGTGACTTTTAATTTGTAATTCAAATGTTTATTTGTTTTTTAATATGATACAAAATGTAACTCCATTGGTACAAATCAGCATACAGCATAAAACAACAATACAGCCATTCCAAAAAATAAAATACAAAATAATAACAAAATACAAAATAAATGCTGTCCCAATATCAGAGAAGGTTCATATATATCCAAAATCTGTCCCATGTGTCCTTCATCTTTTTTTCTCCATTCACTCTACCCAACATATATTCGTATGATGTAATCTTAATCATTTCCTCATTCCATTCTTTAAGCCCAGGTGTCCTAGGGGTCTTCCAATTCCGCAGCAGTATTCTGGCAGCTGTAACAAGTCCAACTTTCACAATAGTGAATTCGTTGTTATTTATCCCAGGAACCGCTGCCCTGTCCCCCAATAGGCAGAGCCGCGGTTGTGGGGATAGAGTGAGTCCCACCCATTTCTCCAAATATTTTAAAACTGTACACCAGAATGGATACACCATGCGGTAGGGGTGTGCCGATACACTAATTTCACCAAACGATACGATACGATATTTGGCTCACAACTTCGATACGATTTCGATACGATACGCACTTTTTCATTATGAAAAATATATGGGGGAGAAAAAAAGCAAATGCAAACAAATAATTCTGTTTTTGCATTATTCAGACATGCGAACTTGTAGCTTTTCAGCTACAATAGCCGTTTTGAATCCAAATAGGGCAATAGTGTGACACCTGACCCGAAAAAATAACAACTTGTTGTCACCCTTTTCACCCCGGGGCTGTTTTTGCATGCCTGATTATTATTATTGTAAAAAAAAAAAAAAAAAAAAAAAAAAAAAAATTATCGTCACGAAAACGTATCGCGATATATCGCGGGACGATATATCGGCACACCCCTACCATGCGGCAATCCCATATCATATGCATATACGTGCCAACCTCTTCATTACATTTCCAACATGTATTGTTATCTGCTATTCCCATTTTAAGTAATCTAGTCGGTGTAAAATAATATCTATGAATTATTTTATACTGGATAAATTTCCCTCTTGCTTCTCTGATCCCACTTCCTACATTTGCTATAATTCTCTTCCAATGATCGTCTTCAATATCAATACCCAAATCCTTCTGCCAAATCAGTTTGAGACCGTCACATGTATCCCCCAGCAGTTGTTTTGACATTTTATAAAAAACAGATGCAGTATGACATTCATGTGGCAATTCTAAATATCTAGCAAGTGAATTTTCACCAGCATCGAATGTACTACCGAGACAGTGTCTCATTTGTAAATATTTCCAGAATGTACCATCATTTCCAAGGTCATATTTCTCTTTTAAATTTGAATAAGTTATAAAATCCCCATTCTCAAATAATTCACCAATAGTATTAACCCCTGCTGTCTGCCATTTTTTCCAATGTATCTTTAAGAGTGACTTTGAGAGCTGTTTCAGCGTACTATGTCAGTCAATGAGGAGCATATTTTGAATTATCAATTTCTAATCACTGGAGCAATTATTTTTGTTTTCTTGTCCACCTGAGTTACATCATGGCAAGGTAAATACACAACCCAAACCTCTACCAAAGTGGTCTTTCCCTTTAAATAGACATATATTCTATCAATTAGATTAATTATAAGTAATCTACCACCAGTGAATTATGCATGAATTTACATATCACCAATGAATGGATATTAATTCATGAAACCACATGTGCAGATTTAACAGACATCTAGATTACATACTAGCCAACTATAACAGACTAGCCATCTATCTAAGAGTAGTGCTGTAGTAGTGGACCAGCAGTTATATTTGTGACTGGAGTATACGATCACCCCCACTGTCACGCTGTGACCCTGAGCATATGGAGCCTGCCCTAGGCTTATGGACAGATTGTGTGTGTGTGTGTGTGTGTGTGTGTGTGTGTGTGTGTGTGTGTGTGTGTGTGTGCGTGTGCGTGTGCGTGTGTGCGTGTGTGTGCATCATGCACACACTGCAGTTCAGTCAGTGTTTTCTATCATTTTTACTTATTTTTATTTTACCTTTCATTTTCACCAGGAAGTCTCCTTGAGATCAGACATTTATTTTACCACAGAAACCTGGCCACGGTGGCAGCGAACACAAATCACAGCACATTAAAACACATCAAGTTACATAACTGCATTGATATAAGCCTGTCACACTTATTAATGACATAATCGTCTGATCGCAAATACTTGAGATAATCACAATTATTTTTGCATGATCGTCATAAACGTTTCCATGTTGAAAAATATTCGTACATTTTCAAACATGTTCCAAATCATGACACGTTGTGAGCTTTATACTTTATATATTTAAGTTATTTGTCATATCTGCCCTGTCCAATTTCTTTTTACAAAGACTAAAAGGCAAACAAATGTAATTTTGTATTCATATGTTCCAATGGTCAAAAGCACAATTAAATTGTTAAGCGCAATTATCTGTATGGAAATTAATTGTCAAGTAAAATGTCATGATCGTGACAGCCCTACATTAATAACAACATTAATCCATTGACCAACATAAATAGTAACAGCTAATATTGAGACCTGACTGGCTAATGGCTGATTAGACGCCCAATCCCCTCAGTTCATAGTCAGCAGACACACACACGCACATGCACAGCATGAGGGCTGTCACAATCCTGACATTTTACTTGTCAACTAATTGTCATACAAATAATGTGTATTTCAAAATCAAAGATAAAAACACAGAGAGGAGATCTGTGGATAAATCAACTTAACCCATTAAGACCTGGAACTGTGTCATTTTTAGATTTGAGCTAAAAAGCATTATTTTACACTTTGGGCTATTCAAAAATAGCAGATCTACAAGCTCATAGTGCGGCACCGAGTGCCGCGCTACGAGCTTGTAGATCTGCTATTTTTGAAAAATCGTGAAAATGTGTGCAAATCTTTGAATATATATATTTTTAAAGCGAATTTTTTTTACTCAAATCTTTGCTTCTGGGGGGTCCCTGGAACAATATATTTTGATGGGGGTCCGCGGCCAAATACATATCATTTTGGGGGTCTTTGACATGAAAAAGATTGAGCACCACTGATATAGAAACATACGTTTTTCAGAAAACTGTTGAGATTTAGGAGACATGTAGAATCGGCTTCAGGTCGGACACCAGGGGGGGCACACAATCAAATGCATGTATGTAATGTGCGGAATGCAGAATGAAACACCTTGAACATCAACATTGCGTGCCAGCTTGCCACACCATGGACACAGCGGGTGGAGCACTCTCTCGAGGCAACCACATAGCAAATTGTCACTTGCCAACAAGCCACAGCAAGTCAAGCCTGTTGACACAAAACAGAAAACCTGTCCTTGGCAGTCACAACTGCCAAGGACAGCCCACATCACCCTACTAGTGCATGCATCGACTGGTACTGTAGATGTTTCAGCACCACCGCCGATGGACAGCGACAGGCCGTGCTCGCTCTGTGACCCAGCGTCAAGTTTTACATTTGTTGAATTATTTTTTTTACTTTTATTTTGTTTTGACTTTATTTCATGTTGTGAGATTTCATAGGCATAGTTTCGTTTTTATCTGTTTTTAAAGTAAAAAAAAAAGATTGTGCAATTAAAACATCTTAAATAAAAGTATTCACAGTTGAAACTTGGCACAGTTAAACAAATGGAAGATAGAATTCAAATACAACCGAAATATAGGCTTACCATATGTATGATGTATGACTAAAACTAAGGACATTTTCTTGGTTTTAGTTAGCTTTGTAAGCACACAATAAAGTTAGTTATTGTTTTTTTTTGTAAAGCCTTGTTCCCTCCCCCCATGTTTTAGTTATTTCATTAGTTTGAGTGAAGTATAATAACCTTGTCTTTTTTCCATAAAATACCCAAGAGAGGAATGCAGAGCAGCCGCCTGACTGTCTCAGTCTCCACGGAGGCCATTACCAACAGTACAGCCACAGATGAAAAGAGTTGTGAGCTTGTAGATCGGCTATTCTTGGCGAGGATATTTGGTGTAGTTGTAACTCAAGTCCAGCTCTCTAAGATAAAGGTTCCCAAACTTTACATTTAGTTTGACTCAGTTCCACAGATAAATCTCACAACGCCTCTCACTGCGAGACCGGCTATTTTCACAATGTTTGCAGCTTTCTTACGTAATATTTGACAATTTGGCCAATTTGGTTTTAAAAAGGTCTTAAAAGTCATTCAATTGTAACTTTAGAAATGTGCAGATACTTTGTATACACTTATACTGTATGTTGGTTTGTTTACTGTTGAGTGAGAAAACAATGTTGCACATTAAGCTAATCCTCCGGGACCCCCCAAAATAATTTGGGGACCCCCCAGGGGGTCCTGACCCCCAGTTTGGGAACCACTGCTCTAAGACTACTGGGTTTTAAGTGGTTTATGTGCTTGGACGCCGAAAAAAAAACAGTGCTAACTAACCTACGTACACTTAAGCCTACTATTTTGAAATCCAATCCTAATACCGTCCCTTCTTTTAGTTTTTACCCTTTCAATCCGCCCATTCAATGGCAGGAAGTATAGAGGCGAAGGCCATCAACATGCCATTCCAATTTGGGTTGTGTCTTGTGTGTGTGTTTGTGTGTGTCTGTCACATGCGCACACACGCACGCGCACGCGCACACGCACACGCACACGCACACGCACACACACAGAGCTCAATATTTCTGTCCTAACACTTAGACAGATGGTGAGAGGTTGAGAGCTGGTGTATGTGTGTGTGTGCGTGCATGTGTGCGAGCGCGCGTGCGTGTGTGCGTACGTACGTAAGTACGTGCGTGTGCGTGTGTGTGTGTGTGTGTGTGTGTGGATAGAAAGATGAAACAGAGACAGAAATTGAGAGCAGATAACAGGAAAGAGAGAGGAGAGGATATTGTAGTGAAACAGAAGGTTGGACGAGCAGAGAGCTTGGACAGGTTTGAGTAGACAGATGGTGGCAGGGGGGGGGGAGAGGAGAGATGAGGGTAGGAGAGTATCTCAGTACCGGGAAAATTAAATTAACGTGAGACCAGGAGGAGGACAGGAGAGAGACGTTTATCTTTACAATGTTCCCTTCATCTCAGAAGTACTTGAAAGAGTTATCCAACTTGGTACCTCCTGTCTATCCACTATAAAAAGTGCTTCAAAAAAATAGCAAAATTAGCAATACCCACAAAGTACTCATACACCGCTATTTTATCCAATAGCGGTGGTAAACCGCTATTGGTGGTTTTTAAATGTGCTGGGATTTTGTCAAGGCAAATGTAAACAATGTTGTACTACTGGGGTACTACTGGGATACACTTGGGTTTCATTCTGAGAGCCTGCTGCCAGTGCTGCCTTACTTTGCGCTGAATCTAGATCATCATCACTCAAGTTACACAGCATTACAATATGGTACCTATTCAGTACTATTCTACTATACGGTATCGGTGGTATAGAGGGCATAGCAGTGGCCTCCATTTTGTGGTGCCACAAAATGTAAAACCCATACATTTTCCCCATAGAGATTTCCGAAAAATATTTATATCAATTATTTAAGCCTGCACCAAGCCATCCAGGGTCTTGGTGAATCATGACCATAAAACATTTGATTCTGTGTGAAAAAATATTTGAAAACCGCAAACAACAACGGTGTTCATTAAATATAATATATAATATAATTCAATATTCTTTTCTTTTTCTTTTTTACACAGAATCAAATGTTTTATGGTCATGATTCACCAGGAAACTGGATGGCTTGGTTCCAGGCTTAAAATAATTGATGTAAATTTTTTCGGAAATCTCTATGGGAAAAATGTATGGGTTTTCTATCAGTGGCACCACAAAATGTCCGCCACTGCTATGCCCTATGGATGTGGTGGTACTAGTATGTTACTGGTTCTTGGTACTCAACCAGAGGCGTACGGTCATTGGGGCCAACGAGGCCATGGCCCGGTCTGTGTAAACCCAGATCCGCCAGGGGGAAACAACAAAAAATCAACATAACAACATTAGCAGCCCCTCACCCTATAAGTCGCCTTTGTTTTCAAATGGGGCTCATTTGCATTCGGCCGAATTGTTAATGAGTGGCCATTAGAAAACCAGTTTCGCCGTCAAACAGGTTCTCCATTGCGCAGAGACGGGCACCTCTTTCCATTCAGAAATGTAATAGAAGAAGAACCGTCGTCCCAAAACACCCTGCCCCGGGTCTAAACCGGCGGCCTCGGTCTGCGGAAAAAAGTGGGGCAGTGTGTTTTGGGACGAGCGTTCCGTTTTCCACCCGGAATGGCTCGGTAATTCTCAATAGACTTATCAGCCGTTGTTGCGCGAAACCCCCCTCCCCCCGCGTTAAGATTCTGGCCCGGTCAAAGGTAGAATTCACCATACGCCAGTGTACTCAACCCTGCCAATGGTGCAATGAACCACAGTGGAAACAAGCCCCTATGGGGCTTTTTGTGTTATCCTTTTAGCACAGTGTTTGATTGGACTACATGTACTGTGAACAAACTTGTTAATAAAGTATTCAATCAATCAATCAATCAAAACTCTCTCTCTCTCTCTCTCTCTCTCTCTCTCTCTCTCTCTCTCTCTCTCTCCCTCTCTCTCTCTCTCTTGTAGTTCAGGTCAGTGAGTGTCAGTGGACCAGCGTTTTGCTGTGTGACGTTTTCGCGGTGAAGGTGAAGCGGCGTCGCAGCGCCGGCCAGCAGACAGGGGGCGCTGTCCTGGGAGTGACGCTGTTCTACAGCCGGCCCGTCCTTCCAGGACGGCGGCTGACGGACGACAAGCTGCACCTCCACAACTCCTCCGTACAACACTGTGACGTCTGGTTCAAAACCATCAAACACATACTGAGTGGTAAGGCAATACACGCACGCACGCACACACACACACACACACATACATCAAAAGCTTATCCTATTGAATTAAATCCAGTTTGAGAAACTGAACAAAAATACTTGGGCATTTCTCTGTACTGAGCCTCCTCATCCACTGGTGGCAGTGGCTGCAGGAGGAGGTACTGTATAACGGCCACTTATTTGGGATTTAGCCCTTAACCGTTCAATCCGGGAACACATCTGTGTTATTTTAGATTTTACAGCTATAACCATTATTCTATACTTTGGCTATTCAAAAATATAAAATAATAGCGTGGCACAAGTGCTTGTAGATCTGCTATTATTATTTT
>NC_137618.1:9195499-9210499 GCF_963280865.1 Gymnoscopelus braueri | reverse complement strand
ATGTGCCTGTTCTGTGTGTGTGTGTGTGTGTGTGTGTGTGTGTGTGTGTGTGTGTGTGTGTGTGTGTGTGTGTGTGTGTGTGTGTGTGTGTGTGTGTGTGTGTGTGTGTGTGTGTGCGCGCGCGCGCATGTGCGTGTGTGTGTGTTAAATGTTAAACATTGACTTAGTTTCCCTGAAGTCATTCATTTAATCAAAGTATCCATAGTGACAGGACTGGGCGACATCTCCCTCTATCTCTCTCTCTCTCTCTCTCTGTGTGTGTGTGTGTGTGTGTGTGTGTGTGTGTGTGTGTGTGTGTGTGTGTGTGTGTGTGTGTGTGTGTGTGTGCACCGTGCGCACACTCGCGTGTGCCCTGTGGTGATATAAACCCCAGAGTCATTTAGAAGGGGCCATGTGACCTCTGAATGCAGAAACCTAGTGGCCAGTCAAGGAACTGCGCCTTCTGCCCCTAAAACCCTATTGTGAAATAACATTTCGATGGCGAAGACCTCCTCTTCGCTGACTGCATAAACAACGTGCATCGTTGCTAAGGGGCAGAAACATTGTACCTCCATCCTTTCAACTTTGTGTTCTTTTTTGTGTAAATTCATGTCCTACTTTGTCGCACAACAGTGTCGTACGAAAGTGAATTTGAGCTGCTATTTTCGCTATTTTGGAAGGTTTTTGTGAAGTGAAAGTGGTTAAGCTTGTCTGTGTTTTTTTTGTATAAATATTGAACCGATGCAAAGTATTAACAAGAGCTTGTGACTAAATAACAACTACTTTGGATCCATTAGAACAGGGGTCTTCAACCAGTGGTCCGGGGACAACCAGTGGTCCTTGAGGGGGTACCAGGGGGTCCCCAGCAAAATTAGTTAATATAGCGTCGCAATCATTTTAACCACTTTAACCATATTTTATAGCTAGTTTTTTCAAAAAATAGCAGATATTCAAGCTCATAGCCGTGCTATGAGCTTGTAGATCTGCTATTTTTGAAAAATCCCTGGCACAAAATATTTTTGAGATGGGGGTTCGCAGCCAAATACCCCCATTTTGGGGGTCCTTGACATGAAAAAGGTTGAAAACCATTGCTTTAGAACACAGGTTCTTTTTCCCCATTTCCTGAAAAGTAACGGTTTTGGACATTCAAGGTTTCCGCCCGACAGCGACGATATACCGTACAAGTTTTAATTTCAGGGACCCCAAGTTTGTTACGCCACGGACCCCCATTTGATGCCATTTTTCAAATTTCTAGGACCCCAATCAACACTGTAATTTAACTCTGAGAGTGTCCATTTGGTTCCATTTGTACACTCTCAGAGTTACAGAACCTGTTTGTACCCCTGGTTGTAGTCGGTACAGTGTACACAGACTCCAGATCAGTTCATTAACATGAATACACACACACAGAAAGAAAAAAAACAGAAACTCCACTCTCCATCAGGATTAGTTACCATGACGATGACACAGCAACATCCTAGCAACGCCATGGCAACTGCCTGCTGAGCTGACATCTGATCACTCCCTTTCTATCTGCTTATCTTTCTTCCTCTTCTTCTTCTTCTTCTTCTTCTTCATCTACTTTTATTTCTTCTCTCTACCATTGGTTGATCGTAATGTCACAGACATTACGATCAACCAATAGCAAGGATCAGATCCCAGATCAGTGACATTAGAGAGTGAGAGAGAGACCTTTATTGATCCCACAGGGGGGAAATTCAGTCGTCAAAGGTAGCACAGCAGTTAAGATACAGTTACACGGCACAAATTAATTCTGACAGGTTTTTTTTATGTTGTTTGTATATTGTGTCGTAATATGTTGTAAAGTGTATCGAGACATTCATTCGTGTGATTTTTGCACTTTAAATAAATACAACTTTTCTGCATCTTCCTCTGTGACATGAACCTCCTCTTTGGCCTTCCTCTTCTCCTCTTGGCCTGGCAGTTCCATCGTCAGCATCCCTTCTCCCAATGCACCCCTCATCCCTCCTTTTGACATTATCCCCAAACCTTCTAACCTGGGCTGATCCTGCAATGCAGGGGTCTTCAACATTTTTCAGGCCAAGGACCCCCTAGCTGAGAGAGAGAGATGAAGCAGGGACCCCCACTACATATTGAATTAGATTGTGTTTCAGATTACATTTCTTCTTAGATTTCATAGATACTGTAGTTCATAGACTTGTTCCAATATGTTGGATTCATGTTAAACATGTATTTTCAGACAGTTAACCTTTGAAACCCTCAATATTCCCCTCTACACCAACTCTCCGAAATAGCCGATCTACAAGCTCCCGTTGTGAGCTTGTGGATCTGCTATTTCGGCTAATGTTCCCCACCACACAAAGATTTGGTGGACCCCCCTGTAGTTACCCTGTTGAAGACCCCTGCTCTAATGTACAGTAGTACTTTCTCATTTTGTTCCTCCTTGTCACTCCTTGAAACGTACATTATCATCAGTAATGGACAAAAATATTCAATATACAAGTGGTTCTTAAAGTGGGGTCTGGGGACCTCCCAGGGGTCCTTGAGGGAGGCACAAGGGGGTCCCCAGCAAAAGTAGTTAACCCTTCAAGACCTGGAACGCATCTGTGTCACTTTTTAGATTTCTTTGGCTATTCAAAAATAGCAGATATACAAGCTCATAGCGTGGCACCGAGTGCCGTGCTATGAGCTTGTAGACCTGCTATTTTTGAAAAGTCGTGATTTTTTTTTTCAAAAAACTGTTAGGATTTAGAAAACATTTTTAAGAATCGCCTCAGGTCTTAATGTGTTAATATAGCATCACAATCATTTTAACCCACTTTATATGTTGGCTATTCAAAGACAGGAGATCTACACAAGAGCTTTGTACATCTGCTATGTTTTAAATCTTTTGAAAAATATAAAAAAATGATTGAAAACTTGAGGATGATTTAGATTTTTTTTTAACACAAATCTCCTCCTCCGGAGGTCCCTGGCACAAAAAATGTTCAGATGGCGGCCAAATATATATCAATTTGGGGGTCCTTGACATGAAACAGTTGGAGAACCACTGCACTATACCTCCTGAACGATGCTTGCATAGTGCAGGACAAAGGCATTTCAAGAAAACACACAGTATAGCGTGTCAGACATTATCCATACTGTACTGAGCTGTTGTTACCTCTGGGCAATTAGTCTATTATTGAATCTACCAATAGTCGGGAACACAAGGATCAGCTGACATCCTATAGATCCATGATCTACTGTAAGATGTGATCACCATTCTAGTGTTGGAGAAGAGATGCAGACAATAACTAAAATAGAAAGGCCTACAGTCCCAAAAGACTTCTGGATATACACCACACACACACACAACACGCACACACACACACACACGCACACACACACACACACACACACACACGCACACACAAACAGATCCCCAGTGTAGCTTAAATCCCGGTAATCATTAGGCAGATTTAGAGACCGCATTAGAACTCCCTAAAGACTGCACAAATCAATACAAACACACACACACACACACACACACACACACACACACACACACACACACACACACACACACACACACACACACACACACACACACACACACACACACACACACACACACACACACACACACACACACACGCAAGGATGCACGAATGCATGAATGCACAGTATGGTTCTGGGTGTAATTAATTCATGTCAGTTAGGGTTAGGTTAGGTACTGTCTTTGTCCATTTCATTCATACATAAGCCTAGTATTTTGGGTGGATCTATCTTCCAATGTTTCAGTTTTTAACTGTGAATCGGTGTTAATTTCGTCGACTACCTTTTTTCACTGGCGAAAACTAAAAACCATTTGTATCCATTTGTATCTATCCCCTGCCTCCCACTTAGTATGGCAACTAGCTGACATCCTCCGTCACTCCAATACACAAGACATTAAGCCACTCATCCCCTATATATGGTGCTAAGGGCAGCCATGCTTCTACAAATTCGGACAAGGTACCCCGTAGAACATATGATAGTCTCTCCAAGGGCATTAAACTTAACACTTTTTCAAACCATAGTAGGACACTTCGAGGACTGTCATCGATCCATTTATTGAGGATTGACAACCGAGCAGCGTAGAGCAAAGCTCAAAAGGGTCTGACAAGTAATTTTATGCTTGGTTACATGCTGAAAATAGCTGATCTACAAGCTCACAACACGTTGCGCTGTGACGCGTTGTGACGCGTTGTGAGCTTGTAGATCGGCTATTTTCAGCATAGAACCAAGTGTAAAATCAGCCATTACGACGCCATCAAGGCACCGCCACATTTTTGTCGACTAAATCAACTGTATATTTAGTCGACTAAAATCTTATGATATTTAGTCGACTAAAACTAGACAAAAACTAAAACATTTCAGATGACTAAAATATGACTAAAACTAAATGAAATGTTATTCAAAAGACTATGACTAAAACTAAATCAAAATTTGTGTGTGTGTGTGTGCATGCATGTGTGCGTGCGTGTGTGTGTGTGTGTGTGTGTGTGCAGGCTTCTCCACGCGGCCCAGGCGCATGCTGGTGTTCATCAACCCCGGCAGTCACAAGAAGGAGGCGGTGCACATCTACAGACAACATGTCGCTCCACTCTTCAACATGGCCGACCTTAAGACTGACATCACCAGTCAGTACCTGTCTGTCTGTCTGTCTGTCTGTCTGTCTGTCTGTCTGTCTGTCTGTCTGTCTGTCTGTCTGTCTGTCTGTCTGTCTGTCTGTCTGTCTGTCTGTCTGTCTGTCTGTCTGTCTGTCTGTCTGTCTGTCCAGTCTGTCCAGTCTGTCCAGTCTGTCTGTCTGTCTCTCGGTCTGTCTGTCTATTATTTTAAGGGTCTTTGTGGCTCATCGTGTGTGTGTGTGTGTGTGTGTGTGTGTGTGTGTGTGTGTGTGTGTGTGTGTGTGTGTGTGTGTGTGTGAGTGTGAGTGTGTGTGTGTGTGTGTGTGTTCATAGGTCTAAAGGTCAGAGTTAATGGCAGTCCCCAGTCGCTAGGTAACCTGATCCAGGGGCAGAGGCTTCGTGCATCTGTCCTCTCCTCTCCTCTCCTCTCCTCTCCTCTCCTCTCCTCTCCTCTCCTCTCCTCTCCTCTCCTCTCCTCTCCTCTCCTCTCCTCGTGTGTGTGTGTGTGTGTGTGTGTGTGTGTGTGTGTGTGTGTGTGTGTGTGTGTGTGTGTGTGTGTGTGTGTGTGTGTGTGTGTGTGTGTGTGTGTGTGTGCTTAGGTTATCCAGATGGTTTCATATCATTGCCCCACTTTAATGTTTCTCGGACATGTTTTTGTGTGAGCGCGTGCATGCGTGTGTGTGCTGCGTGCGCGCGCGCTGTGTGCGTGCTTGTGTGTAGGTAGTAGACACACACCTACACCTACACACGCACACACACACACTCGCGCACACTGTGTGAAAACTCACTGGTGTTTTTTGCCATCCCACTCTTGTGTCCCACTCTCCATCTCTGCCTGTCTCTCTTCCTGCATGACTCTCTTCTTGCTTGTCTCTCTTCCTGTCTGTCTGTCTGTCTGTCTGTCTGTCTGTCTGTCTGTCTGTCTGTCTGTCTGTCTGTCTGTCTGTCTGTCTGTCTGTCTGTCTGTCTGTCTGTCTGTCTGTCTGTCTGTCTGTCTGTCTGTCTGTCTGTCTGTCTCTCTCTCTCTCTCTCTCTCTCTCTCTCTCTCTCTCTCTCTCTCTCTCTCTCTCTCTCTCTCTCTCTCCCTCTCTCCAGTAACAGAGAAGAAGGGTCATGCTCTGTCTGTACTGAAGGAGCGTAATCTGGATGAATTTGATGGGTATATATGTCTGTCTGTCTGTCTGTCTGTCTGTCTGTCTGTCTGTCTGTCTGTCTGTCTGAATATCTGTCTGTCTGTCTGTCTGTCTGTCTGTCTGTCTGAATATCTGTCTGTCTGTCTGTCTGTCTGTCTGTCTGTCTGTCTGAATATCTGTCTGTCTGTCTGTCTGTCTGCACTGTTGATTTCGTCGACTAAAACTATGACGACATTTGTTCGTCAACTACCTTTTTTTCACAGACGAAAACTAAAGAAAAAGAAAACAAAAACTAAGCTATGGAGACTAAAACTAGACTAAATATATTGATTTCGTCAACAAATAAAAGCTAAACTAAAATGTTAGGGAGGGACGAGTGGAGAAGAGATCCAGTAGAACTAAAAGACAAGTCATTTTATGTTCGGTTGCATTCGGGTGTTGTGCTCTGAAAATAGCAGATCTACAAGCTCACAACGCGTCGCAGCTATTTTCAGCATGCAACCAAGTGTAAAATCAGCCATTACGACGCCATCAAGGCACCGCCAAAATACATTTTAGTCGACTAAAACTAGACTAAAACAAAACAGAATTTTATTCAAAAGACTATGACTAAAACTAAATAAAAATGTGCTGTCAAAATCAACACTGTCTGTCTGTCTGTCTGTCTGTCTGTCTGTCTGTCTGTCTGTCTGTCTGTCTGTCTGTCTGTCTGTCTGTCTGTCTGTCTGTCTGCGTCCAGCATTAGCTTAAAGGTTTGTTGACGTTCAGTTTTACCACACATTAAAAGTCTTTGTCATGGTCCTTCAAACGCGTATAGAAAGTTTTAACAAAAAATTCCACTCCATTGATCCATGGCAGGTGTTTTTCTCTCACATTTCTAAAGCCTTTTCAACTTCAATGAAAAAAGAAATCTTTGCCTGCGGGTGTCGCTGGTGAGGGATTTTGCCTGTCAATCATCGCCTCTGCTCCACCCCCCCCAAAGGAAAGGATAGGGGAGGGGAGGGGCGAGGAGGAGAGTGGGCGGGATTAATCGGCTGTGACCTCACTGTCGAAGGGCCAAGCTCAGATTACTTTTCAGCCTAATTATTCAGAAACCCCAGACCACAGAAAATCCACTGAATGTTCAAAGTTCAGATTTTTTTGGGTGTAATTGAGGTCATAAAACCCCCAAAAAAACATAAAAAATAAAAAAAGTGAAAATGAATGTCATAGAACCTTTAAGCCATTAAAACCAGGAAAGCATCATTTTAGATTTTTGCCGTGGCTATTAAAAAATATCAGATGTACAAGCTCACAGCGCGTCACTTTGTGCCACGCTGCGAGCTTGTGCATCTGCTATTTTACATTTCTGAAAAATCTTGAAAGAAGGCATTTGTAGAACCGGCCTCAGGTCTCAATAAGTCGTACGTTGTTGGGGTTTGCTCTCTGACGGATATGCTGCGTCGCCGTTGAAGTGTTGATCAACATGCTTGTTGACGTCAAGAATGAGCAAGGAAATATAATATAATATAAAGGAAAATATATAGCCTGGGTTTAAGGGCTGGATTCAAAAGAACCCGACCGCTCATAAGCAGTGGCGTACCCACTGTAGAGGCAGGGCAGGCGGTTGCCTGCCCAACAAAGATCTCGCCTCCCCTAAAAAACCCAAATAACCCGAAAATGTGTCATTGCGTGCTTAATGTCCTCAAAGTCACGCATCCAACAAGCTTTGAACTGCAGATTGGATCTTCCGTTCCAGAGATAATGGCCAAAACATCTTGAAAACGGCAATGTTCGCCGATTTTTTATTGAGTTGAAATTCTGTTGAAATTTAGTTTTTGGGGGTAATAGAGGGGGGAATCTCGCCTGCCCTAAATGTAAATCCTGGGGACGCCACTGCTCATGAGATGCAATGGAAAGTTGATTTAGATCATTAAAGAAAGGTGGGAAGGCACTTAAATTCAGAAGTATGTTTAATGAGCAGCATTTCATCTGAATCCTCCCATGTGACCGATCATGAAAATAAAATGATTAATTCACTCTGCAGTGAATAGACACACTGCACCGTGTGTGTCAGTGTGTGTTCCTGCGCGTGTGTGTGTGTGTGTGTGTGTGTGTGTAAGCGGCTTTCGTATTCATCCTGCATAATGCTCGATGTGCTTAACTCAGATTAGCCTTACTAGGCTAGCTGCTCATCAGCTAGACTGAAGGTGTGCGTGTGTGCGCGTGCGTGCGTGTGTTTGTGTGTCGTGTTGTGTCGTGTCAGTGTGTGTGTGTGTGTGTGTGTGTGTCGGTGTCAGTGTGTGAGCATGTGTGTGTCAGTGTCAGTGTGTGAGCGTGTGTGTGTGTGCATGTGTGCGTGTTACAGAGACAGAGACAGAGTCAGAAGGATTTGCTTGAAACCTACATTTGCCAATTAGACTGGTAGTTGCTGTGGAGACCCAGCCCTGTGTTAATCCCTGGGTCAGTAATATTATGGGATGTCAGGAGATGAGATTAGCTCCAGTCATCAATAAACAACAGAGAACAGGAAGACAGTAGAAAAGATGACAGGCAGACACTTTGCTTTTAATTAGATTGTCCGGTATTGTCTTAGACTTGACCCATATCATTAACCTACAAATAACATATCGTCGTTGTCGGGCAGAAACCTCTTATCTCCATATTTTAAGTTTTTGTGTTTTTTTCCCCGTAAAGTAACGCCCTACTCGATCATACTACAGTGTCACACAAAACATCAAAAGTAGCAGATCTACAAGCTCGAAACGCGGCGCGAAGCGACGCGTTTCAAGCTTGTAGATCTGCTACTTTTGCTATTTTTGAATTTGAATCCTGAAAAGTAACAGTTTTGGACATATGAGGTTTCCACCCGACAGAGACCATTTAATGGATCGTGTCCAACCTTCCTCATCTCTTCCATGGATTGAACCACTCGAACCCCCAGCATCCATATTCTGAGGGAAAGACATCAGCCCAAAACAGCAGATCTACAAGCTCACGGGTGTCGTCACTGCTATTTTTTGGTGAAGAAATTTGGTACATGTAGTAGAGGGAAAGAAGCGAATCCAAGTACAGTTGCAACTCAGGTCCGTTTACTAAGCATCCAGGGTTTTTTAAGTGGTTCATTGTCATTGTGGTCATTCATGGGTGTGCTGGCATTTGTCCAGGCTATTAGACAGAGGCGCAGAGGGAAGCCCTGCCTCACCAGATGGAGAGGTCTGTGACCGCCCCTATATATTCCTCTCAAATGTTCCCAATCAAGGTTGGTCCAATAATATCAAAGTGGTGCTGCAAATAGAGTCTTTTTTATATTGCCTTCAAGCTGATTTGTCCCCTCATGAATTTACTCATTTTTAGCTGGTTGACACCTACACCCCCCCCCCCCCCCCAAGTAGCTGTCTGTCTGTCTATTTGTCTGTCTGAGGTGTACCTAAGTATCTCCATGTCTCTGTGTCAGGGTGGTGTGTGTAGAATCAGACTAATGTAAACCTATCTAAACCTGTCTGTCTGTCTGTCTGTCTGTCTGTCTGTCTGTCTGTCTGTGCGTGCGTGCGTGCGTGCGTGTGTGCGTGCGTGCGTGTGTGTGTGTGTGTGCGTGTGCTCGTGCGCGCGTCAGGGTGGTGTGTGTAGGGGGAGATGGTTCCGTAGCAGAGATTGCTCACGGCCTGGTTCTCAGGGCCCAGCTGGAGGACCAGGAGAACCAGGACAGTTGGACGCCGTCTGACGATGAGCCTAAAAGAGCACCTCTACCCCTGGGAATCATACCTGCTGGTAAGCACTCTACATACATCTACTGTATGTAGACATTAAGCAAGGGATAATCAATGGTGAGCGTATCATTATCGAGAAATAAACCCAGACAGGATGATTAGACCCCGACGCATAGCGGAGGGGTCTAATCACCCTGAAGGGGTTTATTTCTCAATAATGACCCGCTCACCATTGATTATCCCGCTTCTTACACAGCTACTTGATAAATAAATTAATACATTTACCCTAAAGTATCAAAACGAAGGATATCATTGCTTACGGTAATGAAAGTAATCCATTAATTTATGCCAGGTGCGTCCAGTGTAATGCGGTCGCCTCGGAAAACAACAGGAAGTGTTGATGAAATAGAATCAATATTTGGTTCCGGCATTGTCTATTCCTCACCTCAAATGTTTTCAAAAACCTTCTTGAGAGCAATGTTTAGCTGTAAATGACATTGTGTGTTGGGGGGGTTAAATTGACATATATATGAATATTCATGATCTGTGGTTAATTAACGTAATTGTTGCACAGAACAGCTCACTTCCAAGACGCGCTCCTCAATATTGGAAGCGTGCATGCGTACGTGCTTGTGTGCATACGGGTGCATGCGTGCATGTGTGTGCATGCATGTGTGAGTGTGCGTGCACATCAGTTGGACACAGACAGACAGACAGACAGACAGACAGACAGACAGACAGACAAACAGACACGCATGCACACACACAGTTATACTCATAACGATCTGTGTTGGTTTTCCAGACAGCTGATTGGTGGGTTGTGCTACTGCTTTAATAAAACCATATAGCTATAAAACATTACATGTGACATTAAGCTATATATATATAAGATAACTGTCCGCCATTTCACCTACATGCGTTTTTCATCTGTGCACTCAATATATGGCTGCAATTATTTTCTTAGCAATTATTGTATTGCTTTTTTGATTCATCAAATAATTGAGAAGAGTATTTTTTACTATCTTATTTTTTTTAATATACATCTACAAATCAACTACATAAAAAAACTAAAAAAAAAACTAAAATGATTAGTCTCATTAACCGCTTAACTCATTGACTGGCCCGAGGTCCACACTGACAATGACGAGTTGACGAGTGTGAGGTGTTTTCAATGGTTTACGCTAGAGGGCGCTGTTCGCCAACCTATGAGTGATCCTATGACTTCTGGAGAACAGTCGACCTGGTAATAATGTGATCACAACAAACCCAGCCCCGTCCGATCTTATGTTAAAGGATTTAGAAAAATAACATTTCTCTGCTTTCTGATGCTTTTTGGCGAAAACAACCCACATAAACTGCCCATGACTATAATAATAATAATAATAATAATGAATTGCATTTATATGGCGCTTTTCTAAGTACTCAAACTTACTCAAAGCGCTTTACAATGGTTCATTCATTCATACAGGGGGGGGCATTGGGAGACTATGATGACTATGGAATGGATTACCGCGGCGTCACAATTTCTATTTCTCCGATTCTACGAGACTCGGCTACGTCTTTTATCGGACTCGCTGCTGGCAAGGTCGGCTATAATAGACGATGTTTTAACTCTGGCAGTCAATATTAATAAGCTCTATTATATACTTCATCGTACAATGATGTTGCGCAAATACAGAAAAAATTGCCGATCTACAAGCTCACAAGGCTTGCCATCTTGATGCGTTGTGAGCTTGTAGATGTGCTATTTTTGACAAATGTTCCCCCCAAGAATAGGGATGCTAGGGTTCAAGTGGCTAAAGAGTTTTTTAGTTTAGTTTAGTTTTTTTATTTAAATGGGGATATATATATATCATAATAAAGCAAAGCTTATGTTTCTCCATAAAAATGATACCTGATATGCTCATAATGAGGTTACGTAGACAGCTATGCACGGGGTTAAGCAGTTCAAACATACGTTTACTTAACGTTGCTTAGCAATGAAAGCTGTGTGTGGTAGTGAGAGGAAGGGTCCATGCAGCCGTGCTGGAGGCTTCATAGAAGCAGGTGGATGCGTTTTTTATCTTCACAACAGTATATAGATCAGAATGCTTCAATGTTTGTAAACAAATGAATGTCTATGGACATTTTCACAATATCAAATAAAGTGTCTAGAACATTAGCTAAGTCTAGTTTGTCAACCTACCTGGATATTTATCTCTAATAGTCAATAACAATATCACAAGTGTCCTGTTATTCCAGAAAATAAGGTTAAAGGACGACGTCTGTGTCTAAGAGGAGGGCTGCGGGCAGTTCAGAAACCTTCCTACCAGTGACATCATTGATGTGGAATCCAAGCTAATAGAAACGGCAGGCTTTCTCTTACTGGAAAGTGAGCTCTAATGGAAGCCAATGTTCTCACGTTGATATAAATCCAGATACAAAATGTTAGTTAAAAAAATAATTAAAAAAAAACCTGCCTAATGATTATGTCACTGCTAGCCTGGGATCAATACCTTTTTCGGGTTTGTGATCCAGTCGGGAGCAGAAGTAACCCTACGTCACCAGGCGCGTCATCCGCGTCATCAGGCGGCCGGAACCCGCAAATCCGGAAAGACCTCACCCCAAAATAACTCCGGCCGCGATCAAGGGCATTGTAATAGGGCCTACCTAATAACATCCTTGATGCGGCGTAGTTTAGCTTATTCTTAAAATACAAAATAAATATAAATGTCAGTGTAATTTCCGGAGACTATTTAGCGTCTGTGTACCTTTGTTATCCCGCGGGGAAATTCTATTCCCTTTAAATAGGGATTGGGGAAACAAACAGGGGGAACCAAAACAAAGCGGCTCCGCCAAACCGGAACCCGCAACTTCCGGAAATAGAATTGCTTTTTTTTTTTTTTTTCAGTAGGTGTGGCCTAGACCGGATCACACGGGCCATTAATAACAACTACCAGGCTTTCCTCTGAGGTGGAAAGACACGTGATGCGAGGTTATGTCACTGCCCTCCTATGAGATACATTTACCATGTTATCATGAGTAGTCTATTAGTAAGGACCAATGAAGATAGGTTGAACATGGGTGAATTTTTACTGATCTAATGCCACACTGCCGGCGTTATCTACCCAGAGATACATTTTTGGTTGTGGTGATGTCATGAATCTTTGTAATATTGAGCAGTTTACATTTTTAGAAGCACATGGTAAGAGTTAATCCTAACCTATGATTATAGATGACTGCAAACACTTTGGTGGAGAACTAAACACTGTGAACCAGTGATTCCCAACATGTGGGTATTGCAAGAGGGACACCAAATCACTGGCAAAACACTAAGATTGTATTTGTATTTATTTATCAGACCAGTACGACCACAGTCTTATACTGTGTTGGCCACTGAGCAGTTCCACTGGATCAGCACCTTGCTCAAGAGCAAAATTGTAAACTATAATAACCTCTGTCATCCACTTAAGCTAAAACGATTCTGAAGATCTATATCTGAAATGCAGATAAAGATCACATGGCTGTAGAACACACACACACACACACACACACACACACACACACACACACACACACACACACACACACACACACACACACACACACACACACACACACACACACACACACACACACACACACGCACATACTGTACACACATCTCTGTTTACTTTAACAATCGATTCAGAACAAATATACATGCCGCCCTCCCAACACACACACACACACACACACACACACACAGCACACGCACACGCACACGCACACCTACACACACACACACACACACACACACACACACACACACACACACACACACACACACACACACACACACACACACACACACACACACACACACACCTGCAGTGGTTTTAAAGTAACTAAGCAGAATTAAAGGCCTTTGCAGACTGGGTGCGATTAATCAATCAGTTTTTACCGCATGTGAAAAGACGCACGAATCGAACTGGGTTCGATTGGGGAAAAAATGCATCGCCGCACGGTAAATTCGGAGCCGGTGTGCATGAGGTCATTAAGAACCATGTGTTCAATTAAAAAATGACATTGTCCGTTTTTTCCGTGCGAAAAATCGCCCCCTGTCTGCAAAGGCCTTTACTCTAGTGCTGTGCTTATGTACACTTTTGAGGTGCTTTTACTTAACTTGAGCATTTCAATTGTTTTCATACTTTATACTGCTACTCCACTACATGTCAGACTACAATTATTTGACAACTTTAGTTATTTGTTACCTTGCATATTTAGATTATTATTAATACAAAACAAACATTAACCGCTTAAGCACTATTTTATACTTCGGCCATACGAAAATAGTCAATCTACATTGCGAAATTTGCAATCTGGGAACCCATCGCCAACTGAAAATGAAAAACAGCGCCCTCTGCTGTTTGTTCTATGTCTGTTGGCTCTGGGGGGACGATAACGTAACACCAGAGCACAGGGAAACCGGTGTTTGTGATGCGCCTTCAGCGCATCACTTCCGGTTGGTGCGCCAATGTTTTCATTCCCACTAACAATATTTCTACACGGAACACTAACACCACTTCTCCCAGAGAACATGGATCGTTTTGGTTATAAGCCCACTTGTTTCTATGATGAAAGAGTAAGTTAAAATGTGAATATATTTCCGTGGTTTTGTCTGCTCCGCGGACGCTATTGTTAAATTAGTTTCGGTTTGTTTCGAGGGGGAAAGATCGACGGACATGTGAATCCCGCCCACTACATTTGATTGGGTAAAGCGCGGCCTGCTTCCTGATCTGAAGGCACGCCCACTTGTAGCCCAGTGTGTACATGTTACGACGAGCCTTCACGACAGATTCTCACGCAGTGCAGAATCTGTTCTTGAGAGATTACGAAATTTGTGACATTGTTAGATCGGCTATTTTATTTAAAAAAAACTTTTTCCCTGGCACTGTTTTGAGCCAATACTTTTATACTTTTACTCAAGTAACATTTCACTTGTAGCAGGGTATTTCTTGTGGTATTGCTACGTTTACTTAAAGGGATATTTCACTTTCAAATAAAATAAACACGTATATATAAATAATAATAATAATAATAAATATATTTGAAAAAGAATCGGACAAATCACGGCCCCTCATGCATTAGAAGGACATTCTAATGTGTGAGGGGGCCGTGATTCTTCCATTACTTTTTTCATTTATTTTTTATATATTTTTTTGTTTATTTTGTTTGAAAGGAAATATCCCTTAAGTAAAAACAGAAAAGAAAAATGGGAGTACTTCTACCACCACTGCACACCTGTTGCAGTGTGTGTGTGTGTGTGTGTGTGTGTGTGTGTGTGTGTGTGTGTGTGTGTGTGTGTGTGTGTGTGTGTGCGCGTGCGTGTGCGTGTGTGTGTGTGTGTGTGTGTGTTTGTGTGTGTGTGTGCAAACACAATATTGAGCAGCAGCTATCTGGGTCTGATGCGTTCTGTCTGACATGGTGGCTCATCCCTCTAATCATTAACTCTGACACTGTCTGTTTAGTTAACTCTAAATCATCTGCTCTGGTCTGCGCACACAGACAAACATCATAAGGAGTTAATAGATCACCAACGTTGGACAC
>NC_137618.1:9172999-9190499 GCF_963280865.1 Gymnoscopelus braueri | reverse complement strand
AACTAACCTATATTCTATATATACACTGACTGAGCCTTGTTGCATGACCCCTAGCCTTATGAAACCTCTGCTGTCTGTTCATTGTTATTGTTATTAGGACTTTACGCAATTACATTACTGTAGCTACTTGAATGAATGAATGCATGAATGAATGTAAGCATGCATGCATGCATGCATAAATGTATGAATGAATGAATGTATGAATGCATAAATGCATGAATGCATGCATGCATGAATGAATGAATGAATGAATGAATGCATGAATGAATGATGGGAGACAATCATAATGGTTGTGTTGGCATGGTGTGTGAAGTTATAAATGGATCAAGCAATGCACTGTAAGCAAGAAAGTCACTTATGAGTATGACAAAATTAAACTTCACATCAGGTCATAGCGCCCCCCGGTGGTGCAGTTACTTTCTTATAACTGACTTGCCGGAGGTAAATATAATATATATATATATATATATATATATATATATATATATATATATATATATATATAATTGAAAATATTATAATTTATTCATATATTATAATTTACATTTATATATTAAGTTTACAGACACTGTGTGTGCGTGTGTGTGTGTGTGTGTGTGTGTGTGTGTGTGTGTGTGTGTGTGTGTGTGTGTGTGTGTGTGTGTGTGTGTGTGTGTGTGTGTGTGTGTGTGTGTGTGTGTGTGTGTGTGTGTGTACACTGTGTGTGCGTGCGTGTGTGTCACATTATACTGGTGGTGCTATACTGACCCCTGGGGGTGTTACTGGTCACAGACAACAGGTCTGGCAATAGGGACATACCTGTCTGTCTGTCTGTCTGTCTGTCTGTCTGTCTGTCTGTCTGTCTGTCTGTCTGTCTGTCTGTCTGTCTGTCTGTCTGTCTGTCTGTCTGTCTGTCTGTCTGTCTGTCTGTCCCAACATGTGATTTCTCTTTGAGGGATCAGGGTCAATCCAGCTGGGATAGATAAAGCCCAGACCATGCACACTTTCATGATGACTGACTTTTACTGTTAATAGTTCATTATTATTATTATTAGTAGTATTATTAGTTTTATTATTATTACCAAACATAAATTAAGCACTTAAGCCCTAGTTTATACGTTGACTATTCGAAAATAAAAAAGTACTTAATTTTTTTTAGATAATATATTCATATGATACGCCAATACTTTTGTACTCTTACTCAAGTCTAATTTCTACATTGTGGTATTGCTACTTTTAGTTTAATTAAAAATCGGAGTACTTCTTCCACCACTGGTCAGTGGACTAAGCACGACAGACCCTCGCTATGGTTCTTTTTAAATACCTGTGTCCAGTAAGTTTGTCTCTGATTGGCTAGCATGTCTCCTCTCCGCAGTTTGACTTCCCATTCGTGGAGAAGCACACCGTGGCGGCTGTGAAGCTCCGCCCCAGACTCCCGGTTGGCTGGCAGGAGGAGGAGAGCGAGGACAGCCAGGAAGTGGAGGATTCAAAGACCACGCCCATCCTGTCCTCAGAGAGGAGTTTCCCGTGGAACATCGACGGAGAGCTCATTTGCATACCCAACGAAGTACTGGTCAGGTAATTATACCGCTGACTCATCTTCCATAAACATGAAAGGTCTCAGAAATGTCATAAAAGCAAAGGGTTAAAGCCTCAATCTGCGATTTCTTCCAACTGGTTGGCTGTATGTAGAACAGCAGCAACAGAGGTTTATAATAATGATAATACAAATATAATCATAACATTTTCAGTCATGAGATTTTATTTTGCTTTATTTCATGTGATGATGATGATGATGATGATTATTATTATTATTAGAATCAGAAGAATCAGAATGAACTTTATTGTCACATCACAGGATTACAGATGTACAAAAGTGGGTGAAATTATTTTCTTCGAGTGCGCTCCATCATTTGTAGATTTTGTGAGAAGAGAGAGGATCGATGTACGGTAGAGCAGGAGGAGAGGTAAAAAGAAAAGAAAAAAAACATAGGATAACAGGTCCAATAATCAAATAGCAACTAAAGAAAATATTATTATTATTATTATTATTATGCTTGACTAATGACTGTGTGTGTGTGTGTGTGCGTGTGCGTGTGCGTGTGCGTGTGCGTGTGTGTGTGTGTGTGCGTGTGCGTGTGCGTGTGCATGTGCGTGTATGCGTTTGCGTGTGCGTGTGCATGTGCATGTGCGTGCGTGCATGTTTTCAGGGTTCATTCCAGCCTAATAACTCTGTATGGTGCGGAGGTGGAGAGTGCAGACGAGTCCGGCATTAGCTGTTCCTGCATCTGAAAACACAGATCTACAATGAGACTGGAACACCTTGGTAATCAGAAGAAATTCAGCTTCTTGCAGATCCACGCTGTAATTCTTATTTTTCTTTTTTTTAAAGCAAGCCCTCTCTCATTGACACCCTTTCTTTGTCAATCCTTTGTCTTTTTTATTTTATTTTATTTTTTATTTTTGTTGCTTCCCTTTGAAAGGCATAAAGGCCTGAGCGGAGTGAGGGTGGGTGGGTGACGGAGGGTGGGTGAATGGGTGGGGGGCAGGGATTGGGTATTGTTTTGAATGATGTAAGGCCTGCGGGGGACAATAAAGAGATTTGGAAAAAATAAATGATTAGTATATATTTATTATTATTAAATTATTACGATTACTGGCAGAATTGCGGAAAGTTTAGAATAATTTCCGGTCCCGAATTTTCATTTTTCACAGGATCGGTGATTGTTGCAATGACCTGCGTTGGGTCAGAGGACCACCAGAGGTCCAAATGGATCCTTACGGGTCTGTAACTCAGAGATAACACTGAGGGTTTTACAGTGGAGATTGGGGGTCCAGAGAACGATTGCATCAAAATCAGTTTAACGACGGCTATTTAAAAATAGCCGATCTACAAGCTCACAACGTATCGCATCACATCTGCTGTTTTAAAAATAATCTTGGGAGAAAAAAAATGGGATATTTCTGAAACATTTAACACATTGACAGCCAGAGGTTAATCTCATAATGTACTCACCAGTGCCAACGTTTTATTGTTGTTTTTTGTTTTTTTCACGTCGCCATAGACCTCGTTAAAATCCTTAAGATTGATCTGTGCACTGTTTGTAAACATCGCGGACATCTCCCTGCGTCTACCAGTCCAAACCACGTGTCAAACGGGGCATCCATGTTTGAGTTAGAACGGTTTATGTTAAACAGTGATCAGCGAGGAGAAAAACTACAATCGAAGAAAATGGCGTCTCAGTGTGCGCTTTAGAATGGGAGCCGGCGTGATCGTCAAAACCGGATCCCAAATAATTCTGTTTCCGGTGGTGTTACAATGAAATGTGCCGTACTAGAAAATTGAAAAAAGTTTTTTTTTTCGAAAAAAAGGAAAAAGCACCACAGCCCGTAGGCTACGGGATCGGCGCTTTACCGTTGGATTTAACGGCCCGTAGAACTACGGGCCCGGCGGTCAATGTGTTAATGTATGGGGGTCCCTGGCACAAACTATTTCCAGATTGGGGTCAGCGGCCAAATACCTAATTTGGGGGTCCTCGACAGGAAAAAGATAGACAATCAGTGTGTTAGAGTACCGGTTGGGGTTCATCCCCTACTCCGCCTGCAAGTCGATACACAGCCAGGCTGACCTCGTGTGCCAAGGTGTCGGCGCCCTCCTGTGTCTCCGCCTCAGCGTACACTCTGACCACGTCCTCGGTTCCAGAGGGTCGCACAAAAGAGCGTCCCTGTTTGCAGTTCTTCACCAGGCTGTCGATGGCCTCCTGCAGACCCGGCGGACTCACGACCCGTCTCTCCTCATCCGCTGTGTCGATCACCCTGCGATCGGACACCTTGACTTTGAGCTGTCTGCTGGGTACGTCGGCGTACGTGGCGTCCCACTGTTCTACGGTCATGCCCGTAAGGGCCAGTACAGCCTCGATCAGCAGCATATCGGAAATGGCATCGCCCGCTGTCTGGTTGACAACGTCGACGGTGTGCTGCAGCAGCGCGGTCGCCCTCTTCCTCTCGTCGTTGGAGTCGGGGTCCTCGGCTAGCCGGCGGATCTCCCCTTCAGCTACCTTACTGAACAACACAGTTCCGTGGCCGTTGGCCTCAAAGTACACACCGATGTCGTACTCCTGCGCTGCGCAGTGGAGGTGTTTAACTCCGGTCTTGGTGCACCTCACCGTTACCTTCACAGTGTCCTCCAGGTAGCGCGTTGAGCTGCCGTTAGCGTACGCCGTCTGCACCACCGCTATCTTCAGGTCCAGGCCGGCCTGCGCGAGTAGCTCTTTGAGGAAGGTGCTGATGAGAGTAGCTATCTTATCTCCGTCCAGTAGATGGAACCGTCCGTCCGAGTCACTGTAGTAATACACTATACGGTCTGCGTCGCCGTCGAACGAGCAGCAACGCTCCCCCGCACGCGCCTGAACACCTGTGGGCGGTTGCTGTTGCACTTTGACATAGTCGGCTCCACACTGGTGATTAAGCTTTCCGCTGGTGCCGTCGTTGAAGAGGGATATCTGAAGTTCCTTCTTCAGGTGTGCCTCCATCTCCCGCACCTTCAGGGCCCCGACGCCGTTAGCTCCGTCCAGCGACAGGCGCTTCTGCTCGTCTGTGCGTTTCGGTGCATACCGGGTGAACTGAATGAACGCCTGGGACAGTTTACGGTAGTATCCCTCCACCGTGGCCTCTCCGTAGCCGCCCTGCGTGTTCTGACAGCGCACCATGTAGTGGAGCTGTGGAGTGGTCACCAAGCCATAGTCTTTGCTGAGACCACCAAGGGCAGACACTCCATCCAACACAGCCTGTGACAGAGTGACACCACTGCTCCTGGTGTCTCTGCCCACAAAGACGCTAGCTTCCTGGGACATGTCGATGACCTCTGTCTCTGTGATGTCCCTCAGAGCACTGAGCAGGTGGTCCTGCTCCGAGTTGGCCAGCTGGGTGGCATAAACCTCCCATGCCACTGTCACCATCTCCCCCATAGGGTCAACCAGCTTCACTCCGTTGTCCTCCTCTGGGTTGTGGGACGCAGTGACCATGACTCCAACGGTGGCTCGGGTCTTCTTGGACCTGAGCGCGGCCAGCAGGCCCATTCGGAACAGGACGTGGGCCAGTTGTCCCGCGTCGGTTCTGAAGCCGGAAGTACCGTACTGCAAAACCAGCCCTGCTGGCTTTGGATGCAGCAGGGACTTCTGGGATACGTTCTCAAACTGGGACATTGTGGCCTGGTGAATGACGATTCCTGACTGTCCTGTCTACTGATCTGCTTGTATATAGTCTATTTCCACTTCTTTTGAAAATCATGCCTGTAATGACATTTCCAAAATCTGCAAGGTGCAATCCTGGGGTGTCAACAACGGCCAGCATCACTCACTCACCTGCAGCATGATACAACGCATAATGTGGTTGTGTTTCTGAAGAAACAGTGTGGGCTCACTGTGACGTCATATTTACCTCCAAGTACTGACGTCATTTTGAGGTCCAAATATGGAGTTTCAAAAGCTCCATATTTGCCTCCATTGATTGATAGTATAAAATGAGTAGCGATTATCATCTTTTTAATTATTAATGACCCTAATGGCTACTATTATTATACCCTGTTAGCTATTATTATTACCATTATTGTCTCCGCCAGGCCGAAGGCATGGTGGAGAGTATGTTTTACCCTCCGTGTGTGTGTCTGTCTCAGCCAAGCTAACATCGGTCAAGCTTCACGTGACACGTGAATATGTATGTGTGTGTGTCCGTCTCAGCCAAGCTAACATTGGTCAAGCTTCACGTGATACGTGACAATATGTAATATAAATAGGTAAGACAGGATTAATCAGGAACAGTACTCACCTGGCGGAGACCTGTGCTCCGAGGAGCACATTTTCTAGTTATTATTATTTTTGTTTTATTTTTTAAATTATTATTATTATATTATATTTATTATTAATTATTACCATTATTATTACGTTGATTAAATGTTTAGTTGTCACCTTGGTTAGAAAGTAGAATGTAGTGTCACTGTCCTGTATGGTTCTGTGTAGAAGTGATGACTGACTGGAATTATCATTGGTAACACCTTTGAAGGAAGCAAGAAAGACGTGCCAATTTCATGCTGATATACAGGTATACGAGATAGACTGCTGTGCATAGAGCCTAGTTGGCCTATCCGACCTCCATTCCCTCACTTTGCTCTTGATAAAGTGCATATCTGCTAAATGCTTGAATTGTAAATTGACTGGGGCTTGTCCCCCCCCCCATTATAATGTCATGACTATCTTTATTAATTTATTTATTTATTTTTAAGTATTATAATATAACATGCTCCTCCTCCCGTGACTAAAAGTGAGACAATAATGCAAGCATTTAAATAAAAAAATGATTTTATTATTAAAAGCATCAATAAATCTTCAGCAACATTCCAGTGCACAATTAGACCAATTAAACCAAAACACATTGTTTGTCCACACAATTATCTACAGGAAATAAAATAAAATAACTTTCATTTACAAAATTACTTCATTTACAAAAGAGTGTGATGGAAGCAACAATGCAACACGCAAAGATTGCGCTTTCCTCTTAGAAACATTTCTCTTCCAGAGAGACAGACAGACAGACAGACAGACAGACAGACAGACAGACAGACAGACAGACAGACAGTAAATGGTTCACTGTGGTATAACTGATCTCTAATACGGTGGTTCTCAACCTTTTCAGCCCACCAAAATAATCATATTTTAACCGGGGACCCCCCACCCTGACAAGCACTTGGAATGTAGGAGTTGACTCAGTTCCCACAGATAAATATTGTGAAAATAGCCGATCTACAAGCTCGAAAGTGACCTTGTAGATCAGCTATTTCCCCCCCTATATAGGGGTCCCGGCCCACAGTGGAGACAACCACTGCTCTAATACCTCATTCCATAATGAACCTGCCGGACACAGACAAGGCAGTAAGACAGGTAGTCAGTAAGACAGGCAGTCAGTAGGACAGGCAGTCAGTGAGATCACTTTTTTCATCATCTTTTTTAAATAAAAGTCACATTAAATAAAGACTCAAACACAAAACATTTCATAAACTACAAACAATAGTTAACAACAGTGGTTCTCAACCCGATAGGCTGCCATGTTGAGTGGTCAGATAGGGTGGTGGGCCGCGTGCATTTTCAGAGCATGTTTATTTTAATGATCAATCAATCGACTGTGTTCCGATTAATATACTTAAAAAGTTCCAATTGATCACAATGAAAACATACCATACCAAATTCATAATGTTTTTTTTTTAGGGCCCACTTGCAATACCCTCGCGGCCGACCCGTGGTCCCCGGCCCGCAGGTTGAGAATCACTGGATAGCACCATACAGCTGTGTGTTGATAAGTGTGCATGTGATGTACGGGTGTATTAAAAAATCACACCCAGTGTGAAGAGAGTGGTGCCTTTGATGAGTTAATTAGTGTAACTGGTTGCATCTTTGTGTTGCAATCAGCTGCAGCTGTTGAGGCCGTGCTCATACGGACGGACGGACGGACAGACAGACAGACACACAAAGTCAGTCCTTGGAGTGGCTAGCACCACTCAAAAAGTATTATCTGCTGCTAATCGATGAAAGATGACTGTACATAATAGCTGTGTTAATCTACGGTGAAATAATGCATCATAATTATTCATGTTTAGGCGAGAGGAATAGAAGAGAGGTTGCAACCACGCCAAAAGAAATGCAAAAGAAGAAACTACATGAACGCACCAGGTTTTCCATGCAACCGGGCACAGACCCTGTCCGGGTTCTAGACCCTGGCCGGGTTCTAGACAACTGTCCGGGTTCTAGACCCTGTCCGGGTTCTAGGCCCTCTCCGGGTTCTAGACAACTGTCCGGGTTCTAGACCCTGTCCGGGTTCTAGGCCCTGTCCGGGTTCTAGACAACTGTCCGGGTTCTAGGCCCTGCCCGGGTTTGTAGACCCTGTCCGAGTTTGTTCTAGAACAGTGATTCTAGACCCCGTCTGTCACGGTGTGTTGACACTTCCTGAATGATCCTGGGCCGCTATGATTGGTCCCGCCTTCCATTCGTATCTCTTGTTCATCTTTAGTTCTCTGTATCTATCCATGAATTCATGTATCTGTTCCGTCAGTCTACACATGGTTGTGTGTGTGTGTGTGTGTGTGTGTGTGTGTGTGTGTGTGTGTGTGTGTGTGTGTGTGTGTGTGCGTGTGCGTGTGCGTGTTAGGAGGAGCTCTCCGTTTTGTCCATTTTAGAGACATAGTCCCAGCTTTCTCTTTTGAAGTCATCGTCTGTCTTCTGGTGTTGTCTCTTAAAGAAACCAGCCTGATAGAAAGACAAAGACAAAGACAGACAGACAGACAGACAGACAGACAGACATTAATTTCAACAGAACATTGGTGAAGAGCATCACTGTTTAGTGTTTATCTCTGTTATTGTTACGTTAGATCAGTGGTTCCGAACCTCTTCTGGATCAGGGCAGCCCACCCATCTGTCCACTTAACATTGCCGTGTTAAGTGGTCAGATGGGTGTGCCGCGTGCATTTTCAGAGCACGTTTATTGTAATGATCAATCAGTCGATCGTGTTCCGGCTTGGATCGATGGAACTAACGTAGTACACGCTAAGTTCCTATTTATCGCTATCACAATGAAAACACACTGAATACACCATGAATTATGTTCTTATTTTTTTTACATTTAAAAAGAAAGAATATATAAATGCTACTGTATATCATCATCAACATCTTAGCGTTTTGGCAATGATTTTGGGTCCCACTTGCAATATCCTCACGGCCCACCAGAGGGCTCCGGCCCACTGGTGGGTTTACAATGTGTACTTTTTATGTCCCTCCTGACAGACTGAGTCAATAGGCTCTATGCACAGCAGCCATATTGGAAAGAAACATATCCCGTCGATAAAAAAGATAACAAATCATCACAAAAACATGGTTCTCGATTATATGATTAATCAAAAAAAGCGATTGATAGAATAATCGCTACAAAATAACAATGGATAGTGTCAGCCCTAGTATGCAGTGTTGTGTAACGTTACCTTCCACAGACAGTAGATGAGACCAGTGAGGATGAGGAGGCCAATGATCAAACTGACGAGGATGATGAAGATTTCAACAGCTGCCGGCGGTTTCTGGTTGAAATGAGCCTCCACCACAACCTAGAAACACAACACACAGAACGGACAACTTAGAACAACAACATTATCGTCTCTGTCGGGTGGAAACCTCATATTATGTCCAAAACTGTTACTTTTCAGGATTCAAATTCAAAAGCATCAAAAGTAGCAGATCGATAAGCTCAAAAGCTTTCGAGCTTGTGGATCTGCTACCTCTGATCAGAGGACATGAGGTTTTTGCCCGACAGCGACATATAGAACCTAGAACAACAACACATAGAAGCTAGAAACACAACATGTAATCTAGAAATACGGCACAGAAGCTAGGAATACGACACATAGAAGCTAGAAATATAACACATAGAAGCTACAAATACGACACATAGAAGCTAGAAATCACACCCAGTGTGAAATGAGCGGTGTATATCACAGTGATGGAAGCTCAGGTTATGAATTTCATCATGCGTCTCGCTAGCCAATCACAGTACTGAGCAAAGGGTATGAATACTTATCAGCCAATCACAGTACAGCGACCCCAACCCCACTTATAGGAGCGGCTACACCGCTCAAAAATATGACACATAGAAGCTAGAAATACGACACATAGAAGCTATAAACACGACACATAGAAGCTAGCAATACGACACATAGAAGCTAGAAAAACAACACATAGAAGCTAGAAATACAACACTGAGCATAGCAGAACAACATAGAAGCATGTACCTGTGCCAGAGGGAGTGTGTGTGTGAGGATGGTGTGTTCATCCTCTGTGGGAGACGTCATGACTGCTATACTCTCAAGAACCATGATACCATGACGACCCTGAGAGACACACACACACACACACACACATTTCATATTAATGGTTTTCATCTCATATGAATAACAGGTTTTATCAATTTACAATGTAGGCATTTAGCAGGCACTCGCATCCAGAATGACTTACAATAAGCAAGGTAAATACATACATAGATTGTATGACAGACAGCGTAGTGCCTCAGTAAACATGAATCTCAGGTAAACCGCATCAGTCTAAACAATATACTGCCAAAATAATAATCTGTACATTGAAACTATAGGATACCAGGTAAGATTATTCACATTGTGGTCAAGAAAAACAAGCCTAAGAAACAAAAATATGAGAACAAATGACCACGGTCTGTCTGCATGGTCACCAATCAATTGTGATGGAACCAATAATCCGATCGATGGTTATATGTAGAAGTAGTAGTAGTAGTAGTGGTGGTGGTAGTAATGTAGTACTATACCGGGTACTGAAGTAGTACTGTAGGGTTTAGTTTAGTCGTGATTTGGACGGTCGCCTCCTTTCCCGACTCCAGGTTGCCGAGGTAACACACCAAACGTTCACACAGGATGTCCTGACGACCACAGAACTACACACACACACACACACACACACACACAGTGTTAAGTAAAATATGACCCTGAAAAACATCTGAAACAAACTATTATTTATAATTAACATGAATAACCTACCTTAAAAAAAAAATCTATACAACTTTAATCGAATTGATAAAACCTTAACACATTGCGTGCCAGGCAATCGCGTAGTTCTACGCAAACCTAAATAACAGCACAGTGTGCCAGTCGCGTAAATCTTTTTTTTTTTTTTTTCTCGCAGTGACACATTTCATTGTAGGCCTCTCTCGCAGTGACACATTTCATTGTAGCACACCGGAAACGGAAATGAATGTCAATCGAAGATTATCGCCATTATCTCGGTGTTGTTTTTCTCCGCGCTGAACGCTGTTTAAACTGCGACTACTGCAAAATGGAATGTCGCCGATTGAAAATTTCTTCTCTGGGCCACTCACACAGCTACCCTGTGTGTCTACAAACAGGTCTGTGGCGAGGTGAAAAAAACAAAAAAACAACAATAAATCGCTGGCACTGGTGAGTACATTATGATATTAAACTCTGGCATGGAATGTGTTAACAATCATGTTGAATATACTTGTGTTATGCTGATCCTCAAAGATTTTTAGAGTTTGGCTTACAATTAAGAAAAGGTTATATGTGCGCGTGCGTGCGTGTGTGTTTACCATTCTGCGTGTGGTTGTTTTACTGAAATAAAATATAATCTGTTTGAGGACGGAGACTCCTGGGAGGTCACACTCTTCTTCTACTGTCGCTGTCTGGTTACTGATGTAACACTGGCCCTGGGAGGACTGGAGAGACAGGACAGACAGACAGACAGACAGACAGACAGACAGACAGACAGACAGTTAATCAACTTTATTAACGTTCACAATCTATACTGCTGTTTAATTACGTCACTCCCATGAATGATAACATCTACAAGCTAATATCTACAAAGTTATTGTGAGCTTTTATAGATCTGCTATTTTCGCCAAACATTCACCCCGGATGCTAGGGGGGCCAGTGCCCTGGGGCCTACATCTATGATCAGGGGCCTTTGGGCAGCCTGTAGCTCTGGTCCAGAGCGTTAGCGAGTTATCGCAGTGTTATTCCTATAGACAGAAACGTCCAGTAACGTGCAAGGTCTAAAAACTGTTTTATAAAAAAGCAGTTTTAGCTTTTTCTCAGAACCCACCTTTTGTGTAAAATCCATTTTTTGGGCAGAAAATAAAATATATAGCCAACGCTAGGCTGTGTTTGGCTTTTATATTCACTCACCTACAGTGCACCTAGCCTGGTAAACCCTCCCTCCGGAAATCTCATTTCTATTTGATTCCTGGAGTGAGTCTGGCATGAACCGCCTCTCTGCAATATTGGCTGTGTATGCCAAACGTCCGCGCCTATCAGCGTCGTCGCTCATTGTTCTGTGATTGACAGCTTACGTTGGCCAATCAGGTGGCGAGTTCGAGTGAGCCCAAAACACGAACGGCAGCCATCTTTTTCTTGTGCGCTATTTTCTCCGCAATTTTTTTACTTCAAAAAGCTCTCTAACTTCTATTTTGAGGCACGGAATTTACTTATAAGATATCGTTTGGATAGAATTTAGTTGTTTAACTTCATATATGTGGTCAATTAATCATGACAAAGCCTATTTAAAAATAAAAATGTAGAGAACCGGTAGGGGCGGGCAGTGACACCCATGTATCCGAATAAGGCAACCCATTTTGGGCATGGATCGTCTCAAAGGTCTCGTTGCGTCACATTAGACTGGTGAACTGCTGATTGGCTGAAGGGGAAAAATTATCATTGGCTGAAGGGGTTGTCAGTCAACGGTATTACTCCCGCCCAACTCCAGCACAGCCAATATTACAGAAAGGCGGATCAGGCCAGACTCACTCCAGGAATCAAAAAAATGAGATTTCCGGAGGGAGGGTTTACCAGGCTACAGTGCACCACCGACAGATCAAATAGTGTGCTACAGGTGCTTTCTTGACCAACAAATGCCTTACAACCAGAACACAGTGTTTGCGTGCCCACTTGACCGCCTATTCTGGGTAGAGGGGGGGGGGGGATAAATGGCTGCAGGGGGCCTGTGAGTCTTAATCGTCCCTGGTTAAGCCTAACCAACAGGAGTGTGAGGTTTACTACACACTATGAATTCTGATTATAATTATTAGTTCTTATTTACCTGCCAGTCGGTGAGCTGTAACAGTCTGTAGCTGTAAGGAGACAGACTCTTTGGAAGTTCAATCTCCAACACACTGTCCACAGACCTGCTGGGACCCAGGTTCAATACCTACACACACACACACACACACACACACACACACACACACACACACACACACACACACACACACACACACACACACACACACACACACACACACACACACACACACACACACACACACACACACACACACACATTAGTGATATTATACTACATTGTATGTGCAGTATTATTAGGAGTATTAGCAGTATTACTACCTTGTATGTGAAGTTGAAGCTCTCAGAGAAGCAGTCAACAGGAGTTGACTGTTCGTCTCCAAACACGAACATTGTAGGAGACACAAACCTGACAGACAAACAGACAAACAGACAGACAGACAGAGTCAGATAAAAGTATGTGGCGAACACTCACGGGGAGCGATTGATGTGTCTTGTAATTCATTTTCAACGAGAGGCGAGCGGTTCCGTAGGGACAGGGGGAATAAGAAGCGGGCGCACTCACACGAAATTGTCGCGTTTGTGCTCGTTTCAGGCATACGAGATGCTTTAAAATGCGTCTATTCATACGAGGTGCGGAGTGCGACCTCACAGATCCAAGCGAGAGCACAGCCACTGTGTCGCTCTCCGTGTGTAAAAGCTCCGTACTCAAACCAGTGACATGAGCTATAGGTCGTATCAGTAAGCACTGGTTTGAGTGGGGAGCTTCTGATTGAAACGTATTAATGCAAAGCCTCACCCGTGAACGTTGATGTCAACTCCATATCTGAGAGGAAGGACCAGGGAGACTGTGTTGTCATGGAGATACTCATCCATCTCATAATTATCACTGGCAGGAGAGGAGAGGAGTTAGACATTACACAGTACACATACACACGTGCAGGAGGGAGAGCAATGTACATTAACACTACCTTAACACAATGTAACCGACCCTGACCTTGACTGACTGACTGACTGACTGACTGACTGACTGACTGACTGACTGACACACTCACTCACTCACTCACTCACTCACTGGTTGGTTGAACAAGTGGATTTACCTGCTGGCGTTGACAGAGATGATGACATCACCGGCTGAGGTGCTCTGGTTGACATCCAACAGGAAGTTGATATTCAGCTGCAGGAAACAGGAAGTAGAAGTACGTAGTAAGTCACTTTGTATTAACTGTGTTTGGTTCAATAGGAGCTGGCTATGTTGTGATTGGTTGGCCGTACCTCGGTATGAGCAGGTAGAGACAGACTGGAGATGCTGCAGTCAACTCCTCCTTCAGAAACATCGCAGCTTACTTCCTGCACACACACACACACACACACACACACACACACACACACACACACACACACACACACACACACACACACACACACACACACACACACACACACACACAGGCATGAGTGAACGTCACACATCCACAGTAGGCTACTATTCTGGTCTAATTACAGGAGTTTGTTGTTGGTAGTAAAAAGTACTTACACTTTGCAGTACTTTGATGTAATGGATATGTGTAGGGAAGCGCAGCGACAGTCTGGGCAGGAAGGCGTCGTCTCCTGAGTTTGCCAACAACGTCTTCAACAGAATGCTCTTCCCGTTTCCCAACGCAAAGTATGACTGGTTCCTAAAGCGTACATACATCAGTAAGACAGGTTCCTACAGCATACACACATCAGTAAGACAGGTTCCTACAGCATACATACATCAGTAAGACAGGTTCCTACAGCATAGGCCTACATACCTCAGTAAGACAGGTTCCTACAGCATACATGCATACATCACTAAGACATTTATTTTTGCCTATTTTTGAGTAGGCAATTTTTTTTAACCGCTTTTTCTCCCCAATTTAGTGGTTATTTCAATTAATTCCTCCCCACACACATTTCTGTGTCACTGCTGTTGTATCCTACAGACTCTCCTGCCAGTGAGGAGCCCCCACCAGGAGGACGTAGAGCCTTCATCCTACTCCTCCGGCCCAACACTCCCCGCTGACATGTGCCGCCGGAGCCCGTAGGAGCACATGAAATGACCATTATCACCCTCCTTGCCCGACTTCCCTCCCCCGAACACGGGCCAATTGTGTTTGTGTAGACGCTCGACAAAGTTGGATGCAAATATATATGCACATATATTTTTATATGTATATATTAAACCACATAAGCATTATTTTATAATTTATCACACAAGGTCATGCAGAAATAGTGAGAATAGCAGGTCTCCAAGCATACAGGATAAAGAAGTGAAATTGAAAGTGGTTAAACAAATGAATGATCAGAAAAAATGTAACCGGAACACTATAAAATGGATAAATGGATACAGTCTCCTGATTGGATGAATCATGTCATAATCTGTGTCCTGTTCTGTCTCCCTGTTGTGTTGTCTTGTTGTGTTCCTTGTTTCTTTACTTTACATTTGTGTTCCTTTATTCTGAAGTAATTTGTCTAATTTCTTAGACACAGTTGGGGTTTTACGGTACACTTACAGTATGTGCCTTTTATTTTGAAGTATCATCTTAGTGTTTCCTGTCTTCCCTAGTAGCTGTTGCCTGTCTTGACCATAGGTCTTGACTGAACTATCGTGTGTTAATGACCCATTGTGTCCAGCTGTGGCTAGTTGACCCTGTTGGTTCTAGCCTATCATGTGTTTATTGTAGTCATGTTCACCTGTGACTAGTTAGCTTGTGTGTACTTATACCCCCGTTCCCTGTTACATTTGTCAGTCAGTTGTATGTAGGCTGCTTGTACCACTAGTTTAAGAACTCATGCCTCCTCCTAGTGTGTTTCCCAGCGTATGTTCCCAGACCCCATCTTGTTGTAAATGTCCTTGTGTTCCTTGAGTTCTGACTGCCTTAAGTGTCTTGGGACTTTTCCTGTGCCTGGACATTTTGCCTGCTCCTCCTGTATTGAATTAGAATTTCCCTGCCTCTGGCTCTCGTCCTGCATTTGGGTCCTACACTTACTGACTCACACAGTGACAACGAAATTGGCAGCGCAATTGAAACTTCATTGCTGTTCAACTTTTTTATGTTTTCGTGAATGTGTGCGTTCGCATGTAAACATACTGTGGTAGCACTAGCTGGGATGAAAGTTGCAAGTTGGTTGAACAGTTGACCTCCAAACAAAACCTGGAAAACGTTGTCTGAAAGAGAGCGAGAGACATTTATCAGACAGACAGAGGGACAAGAAGACAGAAGTCATGGTTCTATTAAAACCTTTTTTTCCACATTTTGAAGAACTTATATATATGTTGATCAGAATTTTCATTTCAAACAGAGAAATGCATATATATCTCTCAGTGCATTCTACAATTAATGGAAAGATAGTTAAGAGAGATACAGTCAGAGAGATAGACAGATGGACAGACCTGGTTGGTGACAGTGTGTGTGTTTCCAGGTCTTTGCTGTAAAATGGGTTTTAATGAGCGTAAACTTCTAGAGCTGGACCTGCTGACGGACGGCTGTCTTAGCCAATAGGAGGCCTCGAACTGGACGGGAGTATAGATGTCTCTCACTTCTCGCTGTGAGAGGAGAGGAGAGGAGAGTCATGAAGAATAGAAACTGATATATCAAACGGTATATAGTGATACATAGTTAATATTTGTTAATATGTGTTGCCAAGTCATTTCTTGTATGTGCAAAAATACAGACTATGAAAAATAAATGATTTATTTTATGAATAACGTATCCACATTATCCAATGCTTGCATGCAGTGTGGTTGATGTATTGCTGTTATGTATCATATCTTATGTTGGTATCGAAGTATTTTTTTCTATTGAAAGTACCATAGGGTAATCTTAGCATCTCGTCGTATAAGAACTGTGTTAAAAAAAATACAAAAATCGGCCCAGCGATTCTGTCAGGTGACTCTGTGTCGGTTATGATATTGAGTTACATTTGATAACGTCTACGTTTGGAGAGTTGAAGAGAAATGAATGCTTTTTCACTGTCAGTTGATGCTTCATATCCAAATGATCATTTGTTTATTTTTTTTAACACAATTCTTATATGCTGCAATGCTATTGAGAGCCTATGGTATTTTAAAGGGGACAACATTACTCAGGGGTTATGACCCAGTGGGATAGCGGCCTCTAGTGGCAGTGATGTCAGACTTCAGTTCTCTATAGACAAAGATCTAACCTAATCAATAAATGTCATTTATCTTTATCATACAGTATACGTATTAAGTACTTCTACACATATTCAAGTTAGTGAAGTTTTTCTTCTGAGTTTGACATAATTAAAATTGTACGCTTAGTTACTTAGTTACTGTGTGTGTGTGTGTGTGTGACCTACCGTCAGGTAGGTGAGATGTTGCGCGCAGTTGAGCTGATCCAGGCGCATTCGGATGCGGCCTGTCGTGCTGTTGGATGATCCGTTACCATGGAAATAGAATCGGTGAGGGAACGCAGCCTTATGAAGGACATCGGCTGTAAGATTATAATGGATGTCTATGAGGAGAGGAGAGGAGAGGAGAGGAGAGGAGAGGAGAGGAGAGGAGATATGATTAGTTTTTTTCTTTCATGATTAACTGCAGTTCTGCCATGACACCTGAAGTTCTCCACGGGGATCAATAAAGGTCTGTCTGTCTGTCTGTCTGTCTGTCTGTCTGTCTGTCTATCTGTCTGTCCACAAGATAAAAGATAAAAGCACAATCTACACATTACAGCCTAAACAGTGGTGAAGTGTAACTTGTGTTTGTCGTCAAATTAAATGAAATGTTCGTAGTTGAACATTAAGTCATGCATTGACGAATAACGCACTCCTTTACAGAAGCCTATACAGCCAGTTAACAGGAACTGGTACTGACCTTGTACTGAC
>NC_137618.1:9155499-9170499 GCF_963280865.1 Gymnoscopelus braueri | reverse complement strand
ATTTGTATGTCAATTATTCGTCTGAAATCTTGACAGTCCTAAGTCCTCTATGGCGTATGAGTCCAAATTCAGCCACGGTTCAGCACAATCACCGTTAATATCATTAAATGTTTATAATTGTGTAACTATAATACATAATGTATGTTAAAAAGAAAGAAGAAACAACGATTTATCTCGTGAGGACCAGAAAAATGGTCCTCACGATGTCTAATTCTGAAATGATTCTGTACTTGTGTGGGAAAATGTGTCCCTCACAGTGGTGGAAAAAGTACTCAAATTCTTTACCTAAGTAAAAGTACCAATACTGCAATATAAAAATACTCTGTTACAAGTAAAAGTCCAGAATTAAAAATGTACTTGAGTAAAAGTACAAAAGTATTGGCATCAAAATGTACTTAAAGTACCAAAAGTAAAAGTACTAAATATTTGAAAATAGCCGATCTACAAGCTCACAACGCGTCGCGATGCGACGCGTTGTGAGCTTGTAGATCTGCTATTTTCAAATAGCCTAGATATAAAATAGGTTTAAAGTAGTTAATGTATGTTTCATTATATCATAATTTATATCTGAAAAGTAACTAGTGACTAAAGTTTTCAAGTAAATGTAGTGGAGTAAAAGTACAATATTTGCCTCTGAGATGTAGTAGAAGTAAAAGTATTGGAAATTGGAAATACTCAAGTAAAGTACAAATACCTCAAGATTTTACTTAAGTACAGTACTTAAGTAAATGTACTTAGTTACTTTCCACCACTGGTCCCTCATAAAAGAAAAGTTGGCACACTGTAGCTCCCCTTTGAAGGCTTTATTTTGGAGCCACCTGAGTGGGCGGAGCAACATTTGTCCCTCACAAATATGGTAATACAAGTCTGTGCCCTACAGCCCTATCTTTATTCCTATTTAGATGTATAATTAGATTGGTGTCGTACAGTAGACAATGATTTCATTCATAACTTCATATTTGTAGTTGCGACACACGTCTCCATCGTAACAGCGTGATGTCATCACTTTGCCTGTCCTGCCAAACACACGTCAGCCGGACTACTAGGGCAGGGGTTCTCAAAGTGGGGGTCCGGGGACCCCCGGGGGCCCTTGGGGGAGTTTCAGGGGGTCCCCTGCTAAATATGTTAATAGATTGGGGTCCGCGGCCAGATGCATATTAATTTAGGGGTCCTTCCCTTTTCTGAAACTACAGTTTCGGAACCAGTGGTTGGACAGGGAATCTGTTATTTATGTATTTCACTTTAAAACACTTCTGTCACTTAAGTATACATTTAATCAGACACGCCCCTCATCCTATATAAACCCATGAACTGAATGAAACCCATAAAGAGAATTTAATGAGTGTCGTGTGTGTGTGTGTGTGTGTGTGTGTGTGCGTGCGCGTGCGCGTGCGCGTGCGCGTGCGCGTGCGCGTGCGCGTGTGTGTGTGTGTGTGTGTGTGTGTGTGTGTGTGTGTGTTTTTTTTTTTTTTTCAGACAGACAGACAGACAGACAGACAGACAGACAGACAGACAGACAGACAGACAGACAGACAGACAGACAGACACACAGACACACAGACATACCTGTGAGTATCTCTCTGAGATTCCATCTTTCCCTCCATTGTAGATGTAGACGGCCCCTTTTAGGTCCTCTTCCTGTGGAGCTCCTATCGCAACATCTACACACACACACACACACACAGACACACACACACACACACACACACACACACACACACACACACAGACACAGACACACACACACACACACACACAGACACACACACACACACACACACACACACACACACACACACAGACACACACACACACACACACACACACACACACACACACACACACACACACACACACACACACACAGACACACACACACACACACACACACACAGACACACACACACACACACACACAGACACACACACACACACACACACACACACACACACACACACACACACACACACACACACACACACACACACACACACACACACACACACACACACACACACACACACACGCCATGTTTTACTTTACTGTACTTCATTACTAGGTCCAAATTAGTAGTTTACTTAAGTTAGAGACAAGAGAAGAGATTACCTTAATGACATACTCTCTCACTCACTCACTCACTCACACACACACACACACACACACACACACACACACACACACACACACACACACACACACACACACACACACACACACACACACACACACACACACACACACACACACACACACACACACACACACACACACACACACACACACACACCGCAGTGTGCGTGTGTCTGAAGTTCTGAACAGCACCCTAGAGGCAGTTAAATGGGTGGGGGTCTACTGTGTGTGTGTGTGTGTGTGTGTGTGTGTGTGTGTGTGTGTGTGTGTGTGTGTGTGTGTGTGTGTGTGTGTGTGTGTGTGTCTCTCTACTATCCTGTGTGTGTGTGTGTGTGTGTGTGTGTGTGTGTGTGTGTGTGTGCGTGTGTGTGTGTGTGTGTGTGTGCGTGCGTGCGTGCGCTCGCGCGTGCTTGCGTGTGTGTGTGAGTGTGTGTGTGCTGAGTGTAAAAGTCCGTTAGAGTGGTGTTTATCTGGCAGTAAGTGGCAGTTAGTTGGGGAGGGGGCAGTGAAACCACAGGGTGGATACTGAGATATGTTTCAGCATCTTTATCCACCAAACTGACACAGCCTGGACACACATGAAGTTACTATTTTTATGCGTGTTACCAGGATAGTAGAGAGATTTACTAGTTGGATACGGATAGATGTCGAGTGTGCACCTAAACATTGCGGGCACCTCAATTTAAAAATGGTCTTTTTCTCCAGAATGTACCAAAAAACACAAAACCCTAAAGAATAAACGTGTATGCTTTAGAAAATGGTGTGAAGTAATGTAAAGTATACTGTACATGATTTGAACATTCAAATGTTTGTACATCATTATCAGACTTAAATTTACCCTTCAACCTATTGTTTAGGTCCAAAATGACCGGCCAGCCACGGGTTTTGTAGCAGTTAGTAGCAATATTGGGTGTTAAATGTCATAAAAAGATTATTACATGTATTTTCCCCCAGTATAAAACGAAAGTATATACATACTTTTTTTTTGGGTTCCCAGAGGGGGTTTTATATTTTGTTAACAGGATGGTAGAGATAGTATATATTGTCACTGTCAGGTGGAAACCCTGTATGTCCAAAACTGTTACTTTTCAGGAAATGGAAAAAGAACCAATGTAGTTTTTTAGTCACAGGCCCTTGTTAACTTAAACATTGTTAACTTTTTCATTGGTTCAATATTTTTAAAACCCACAGAGCAGTTTCAGTCAAAATCTTTGGAAGGCAGTGACAATTAGCAAGTTCATTACAAGTTCACAAGTTGTGAACTTGTAGATTGGCAATGTTCGCTACTTTTCTGCGGCAGTCTTGCACGAGAAAGTAGGGCATTAATTTATGAATAAAACATAAAAAGTTGAAAAGTGGAGATACAAGGTTTCTGCCCGACAGTGATGATTGTGTATTTACTAGATTGCACTGATCACTGACCACTACTGTCCACGTGCCCTTGAGCAAGTTCCTTCAACTGGAGCTGCTTTGAGACCAGCAGTAAGACGGCCGTGGTTGTATTAAAATCATATTAATAATACAATAATGTTTGTTACCGTGGTAACCATCGTCGTCAAGGTCTCCCAGGTTGAGCATGGTCTGTCCAAAGCGGGCAGCGAAGGAGTCTCTGCCCTGTAACTGGAACTCTGCTTCTATTAACCTGGCCTGCAGACAGACAGACAGACAGACAGACAGACAGACAGACAGACAGACAGACAGACAGACAGACAGACAGAAAGACACACAGACAAAAAGGAAAACAAACCTGTTTAAATACATCATGAAATGGCTTTATTGCTAACGTTTTTGCTAAGGTTAGCTCAGAAACGGGTGTGTTTTTCTCTGATCAATCATAGTGTCGAGCTATGGGATCTCTGGACTACACACACTGCAGCTATGGGATCTCTGGACTACACACACTGCAGCTATGGGATCTCTGGACTACACACACTGCACTGAACTGAGGCAGGCAGAGAGAGAGAGAGAGAGAGAGAGAGAGAGAGGGGAACAATTCTAGCTGCACTTTTATACGTTGCATTGCTTATTTATCACCCTCAATGTTTATATTCATAAAGGTCTCTCTATGTCACCACGCAGTACGTTTGCGTTTACAGGAAGTAATCAAAAATGTACTTTTAGGGACTTTTGACATAAGAATGCACAAAAATGTATTGTATTTTTGGCATCTAATGATGTGTTATATTATGACCCCACGGTCATAATATAACACATCATTAGATTAGCACGTCTTTAAAATGCACAAGTGTATTTCAATGTCTATCTTTGTAAGATTTTGAAATGTAAATCATATACCGGTTGTTCGTTTCCTATATTATGTATATTAAAGAGGTGGTGCCATGGTTTTGCACTTTTTCAGTTTTTCATGTGTCTATGAGGTTGATAGAACTTCATTAAGCCCCCTGGAGGTGTTTTTATGTTGTTTTATGTCTTCTCTGACTATTTTGAGTTTCTACCTGGAGGCTGAAACCTTGAGGGTCAAACGTGCCAATAGAGAAACAGCACTTTAGTGACATTGTAAAAACATACCCTCCCCCTCATTATCATAACACAACAGGTGTGGGCATGAGGAGGAGGAGGGACTAGGACAGGTGGATGGTGCTAAGGTGGTGGAGGAGGTGCTAAGGTGAGAACCAGGTATACTTAATGAACTGGAGGCGTGTCCACATAAAAACATAATTTTAACAATTTCTCCTAGTATAACCATAATACCTGATGATTATGTTTTAGGGGGGGGGGGGGATCACTGAAAATCACGGCACCCCGTCTTTAAGATCACGTATTCTTCTTTCAAAATGAGTAAGTCTGTGCCTGTGACATCAAATGCTTTCTTTCGTTTCATCAGGCTCATCGTTTCATAACATCTGGCGATCATGTGTGTAGTGTACGTGCTTGCGTGTGTACGTGCTTGCGTGTGTGCGCGCGCGTGTGTGTGTGTGTGTGTGTGTGTGTGTGTGTGTGTGTGTGTGTGTGTGTGTGTGTGTGTGTGTGTGTGTCTGTGTGCGTGCGTGTATCTTACCTCTCCATGGTTGATGTAGACATGCACTCTGCCCTCCTCTCTAGCGAAACCTGTTGTTGCGGAGCTGGATGTCAACGGAGCGCCGACCAGCAAGTCAGACAGACCGTCAGCGTTCAGGTCAACAGAGCAAACACTGGCTCCGTAGTACGACCCCAACTGCACACCCACAAACACACATTTGTATTATATTACTATACATAACCCTTTAACTAAAGCCGAAAATAGCAGATCTACAAACTTACAACACAGACATAACTGATTTATACTTAGTTAACCCCTATACATAACCTCTAAATGCCTAATCCTATAACTTGAAAATTGTCGTAATTATAAACCCAACTCTAACCATAACAAACTATACATGTCGGGACATGATTTGTCCCTCACAAGTATACTAAGTACACGCGCGCACACACACACACACACACACACACACACACACACACACACACACACACACACACACACACACACACACACACACACACACACACACACACACACACACACACACACACACACACATCCTCCCACACACACACACACACACACACACACACACACACACACACACACACACACACACACACACACACACACACACACACACACACACACACACACACACACACACACACACACACACACAAACACACACACACTGCTCTCTACTCTGCTTAAAACAACTACCATAGCACTAGTTCTAGCTAATGATGCAAATGGTCTGAATACGTGCAAGCTAAAGCTAATGATAATAATAGAGATATTTTATGATAAATTAATGATAATGACTGATAATGAATAATGATGAATGAAAACTGATCATTTAATGATAAAAACATGATTTCAAATGTTGTTGTTTTTCTTACCTTTTCTCCTGACAGTTCAGAGACTATCTTCAACAGACTTCCTTCCACTCGGAAAACATACGCCTGCAAACAAATATATACTTTAAAGTCATACTGTGTATTCATTCAAGTCTTTTTTGCCGAGCTTATAGATCGGATCATTTTGGCGAAGACATTTGGTGCAGAAGGGGGTGGAAGTACAGAGCGTAAACTCGTCCTACTGTAAATCAAAAATAATCAAAGCATATATAGCTTGCTGCTCAGCAGAAATGGAAAAAATATATTTTAAAGTCTAGAGGCTTTTATGTGGTTGAAATAACTTGAAAATGGATGGCCGGGTGTTCATGAAGTAGGCTGGAAAACCTGTAGACTTTTCTACAACTTGAAAACATGGAGATACAAGGTTTCTGCCCGACAGAGACGATAAGCAGGCAGGCAGATAGACAGACAGGTAGGCATATAGACAGACAGGTAGGCAGATAGACAGCTTACCTTGCCTGTCTGGCTGTGTTGTGGAGCTCCGCCCACAACCTCAGTAGAACTAGGATCTAGGAAGTGACCAGCACCTACTGAGTAACCTGGAACAAACACACGTCATGTTGCAGTTATTGCCTACCCTGTCCCAACAAAGTTCAGCCGTTTTGACGGAGTAGGCCTACTGTACGTACCATACTCTATGGATAAGAGGGTCTCCTAAATTGTAAACTGTAGTAGTAGTAATAGTAGTAATAGTAGTAGTAGTAGTAGTAGCAGCAGCAGTAGTAATAGTAGTAGTAGTTGTAGTTCAGTACCCAGGTAGCTGCCAAACTGCACCTGCCCAGTGCCTTCATCCAAATACGCAGCCATTGTTCTACTGGAAGTGTTGTAAACAAGCACAGAGCCAGTCCAATACGATGTACCAGGAGCTCCCATTATCACCAGCTCCTATAAATATAATAACATCACACAACATAACAAATTATAATACACAACAATACGACAGTAGATTAAGGCTCTGAGCGACGTTACAATCCACCAATAGTAAGTAGTAGCTACAGGCATCAGATCCCAGATCAGCTACATTACAATCAACCAATAGTAAGGAGCACAGTGATCAGATCCTAGATCAGCTACGTTACAATCAGCGGAGGACAAATTGAATAGATTGTGCTCTAATACACTTGTTGTCCAGGGACCACCAGGGGTCGGGTCCCAAGGGTCAAATGGGACCAAATGGACCCATTGGTCCATTTAGTTCCATTTGCACACTCTCAGACTTCAATTAACTCAGAGGATTTTGCACTGTAGTTTGGGATCTCAGAGATAAAAGTTGTTGGGGGTCTGTGGCCCTAATGCATATCAAACTGGGGGTCCTTGAAATGAAGAAGGTTCACTGGTAACAGAACACAGGTCTAACAGTTCATGTCAGATTATATTATCAGATGATGTATTTGTACCTCAGCGAAGAAGGTGGACATTCAGATTATAATGTCAGATTATCATATTATTTGATCAGATTATAAAGACAGTGTTTCTGTACCTCGGTGAGGAATGTGGACATTCCAGCCTGACAGGAACCATACAAATCCCCAAACTTCTTCTGATGGTCTGACGGACGGCAGGGGAGCAGGAAAGACAAACAGAGAGAGAGATAAATGTCAACAGGTGGCGCTTTACTCAGCGCGCGTGTGTGTGTGTGTGTGTGTGTGTGTGTGTGTGTGTGTGTGTGTGTGTGTGTGTGTGTGTGTGTGTGTGTGTGTGTGTGTGTGTGTGTGTGTGTGTGTGTGTGTGTGTGTGTGTGTGTGTGTGTGTGTGTGTGTGTGTGTGTGTGTGTGTGTGTGTGTGTGTGTGTGTGTGTGTGTGTGTGTGTGTGTGTGTGTGTGTGTGTACCTCTGTAGCAGGGTATCATGGGCTGTCCTGGTTGGCTGAGGTCCTTGCTGTAGAGATAACACACTCCATGAGGCAGTTTGTTGTTCTGAACGTCTTTCTGAGAGTAGAAGACATTCTTCCAACGATGTCCACATGCCTACACACACACACACACACACACACACACACACACACACACAGAAAATTATTTTAATTCTGGCGAAAACCGGGACAATTTCGTAGTGAATATTGAAAACCGGGACATATTAGTGTTTTAGAGATATTTGTCGGGACTCGGGACACACCTTAAACACATCATGTGAAACGATTTTGTGCCAGGGACCCCCCATAAGAAAATATTTTCCAGCATTTGTCATAGATCGGCTATTTAGGAAAAAAGCTGGAAAATAAAGTAGGGCTTAAGTGTTTAAACTATTCCTCATTTTGCTGGGGACCCCCAGGAACCCCCTCAAGGACCCCTAGGGGTCCCCGGACCCCACTTTGAGAACCCCTGCTCTAGCTGTCTCTACACATGTCCATCAGGGCTGACCTCTACCTCAACAAAGCCGTCACTAATAGATTTGTCCGCCTTGAAGCCATATGGTTGATTAATGCAGGGTAGGGTGGCAGCCAGGCTAATACACACATCTTTCTGTTACACCAGAAGCTACAGACACGTGCCTGAGGCCATCCGCTGGTGGCCCCTTTGATTCCTTTGTTTGACTGTGTTTACTGTCAACACAATTGTAGCCACCTCTACCCCCCCCCCCCCCCCCCCCCCGCTTTGCATAAAGTCTATACATATCAGAAGAACTACATCAGTATTAAAAAAATCTAAAAGAATCGGCGAACTGAAAAGAGGATTCAGAACCCCGCTGCTGCTGTTCATTGAGGAGATCACTGTCTGAAGACGTAGCCCAGCTAGCATAAAAAAACTGTGAATACAATTCACTGTGAATACAATGCCACAGACATGTGAAAACCCCCGAATGGTTTTCATGTATTTTTACCATCAAAGAGGACTTTATCGCCCTTATTCCTTTGAAACTTGAAAAGGACCAGGGGTGAGGAGAATGTGTAATAGCTCTGGTCCATAGCATAGGAGTTCTCCTAAACGCAAATGTGTGTGTGTGTGTGTGTGTGTGTGTGTGTGTGTGTGTGTGTCTGTGTGTGTGTGTGTGTGTGTGTGTGTGTGTGTGTGTGTGTGTGTGTGTGTGTGTGTGTGTGTGTGCGTGCGTGCGTGCGTGTGTTTACCAGTATGTCTCCATTGACAGGTTGTCTGCTCAGAGACACTCCCAGCCACTGATCTTCACTCTCTGGTTTACAGGTCTTACCACAGTACCCCATGTCTGCACACACACACACACACACACACACACACACACACACACACACACACACACACACACACACACACACACACACACACACACACACACACACACACACACACACACACACACACACACACACACACACACACACACACACACACACACAATTGCATTAGTTGGAAGTAAACAAAATGATGATTCACATTCAGTTTCATTAATGACACACAATATGAACGGAAAAACATCAGAACTAATGATGTTGTCTTGTGACCGCTGCTAAAGAAGAGGAACAACGACAAGGCACGTCGCCTCCATGGACGATCGGTTGGCTTTGAGTGTTCATGTGCTATAAATCCTGTTGAGATGCAGGTAAATGTATACTGTATGTCTTATGATGCATGTCCACATGATGCTTTGGGCCAGGAGAAAGGTTTTAAATTCAAAGCCAGCGCAGTTAGCACAGGATTGGTGGGATGTGATGCAGTGTTGGGTTTCACTTCACAGCCCTCACACCAATGACAACCTGTGAGAGGACTAAGATGACCAGATTCTAAGAAAACAAACAGAAAGACTTACTGGAAAGAGACAACCCAAAACCAAAGCAAAATGGACCTAAATAGAGAATATACATTGGCAGAATACCTGAGCACTGTGAGTGAAGTAAGGAAAACCTTGACTAGATGCAGACTCAATGCAACACACACAGCCTTGCAATAGATCAGTGGTTTTCAACCTTTTTCATGCCAAGGACCCCTAAATTCATATACATTTGCCCGCGGACCCCAATCTCAAAATGTTTTGACCTTAACCCCCAGAAGAGAAGATTTGTGTTAAATAATGCCAAATTCTACAACATTTTCAAGGTTGCACTGTTTTCAAACACTTTCAAGGTTTTCTTTTCTCGAAAATGTTCAAAAATAGCAGATCTACAAGCTGGTTGAGAACCACTGCAATAGATAAAGACCGCCACAGACCCCGCTCCCAAGGGAAGACTATGCACCCACTTCACACAAAATGTGGTGGAAACAGAGCTGCACTTTCTAACCACCTGCCCACTATACCAAGACACCCCGTTCTCACTCCCAAGGCGTCACATTTTGCCGCTCTTTTAGTTTGTGTAGTCCTATAGTGACGCATTAGGGAGTGAAAATTACTGTGAGAATGTGTTGACCAAGACATTAGACACACATACCTCCCACAGATTACATACACCCAAAGTGAGTTTGAAGACATGACGACAAGCGACAAAAAAAACTCCCATAACTACTGGGAGAAATACAACAATGTGCGAACACAGCAGCAAGATCTGTGAACTGTTGTGATGAAAGAAGGTTAGCCAATGGAATACAACCACCTTAATAATGACTACTAACCATTGTATGTTTCCTGCACCCTAACCCTCTGTACCGAGTGGACCTCTGCTCTGACCTACTGCACATATAATCAGAGCTACTACCTTTAAACACATTTGAAATCTGAGGCTTTTTGTATACTATTTTAAATCGTTTTGAGGAAAATGCTGCTAATTGTCCCAAAGTGACTGCATAAATCCGTGGGGATAAAAAGATTGCTGCTATCTGTTTCAAAAAGCTTTATACTCTTGCCAACATGTACTGTATATATAACGTTGCAACACAATGCTGTACCCCCTCCAACTGCACATACTTTCCCAATTTTTTTCTTAAATTGTTTTATTATGTTTTGACACTTGCTTTGGCAATGTACACGAATGTCTTTGAATTGAATTGAATTGAGAGGTCATATAGTCACACCACGTTTGGACAAAATGTGCTTTCAGGAAAGGGAACTTGAAGCATATATTGTGTGATTTCAGTAAAGGGAAGTATTATGTAACTAAGTACAGTGTTTGTTTACCAAGCTTTTCAGCTCGTTACCCAAAAAGTACATCTTGTGTCTCCCTGGGAACCAAACTTACAAAAATACATTAAGAATTAATCACTTAATCCCTATTTCAAAAATAGCTACCACTGTCTCAAAGCAAACCATATCATTCTAGTGGTCAAAGAGGATTTAAAGAGGTTTTTCACGTGCTTCTCAAAGGTTAGTGTCTGAGCCCTGGGGCCCATTGTCTCATAATCCGGTTAATCTATATTAACTTAATGAGATAAACAAATTATCCACCCAGCATTTGGTCGGTGCCCGAGGTTGACTGCATTAGCCCAAGCCACACACCACAACTTAACTTTGAGCAACAGCAAATGCCAGGGCAATTCTATTTTATCATAGTTGGAATTTTACACATTCATAGGGTGTCACAAAATATGAAAATGTAAAAAAAAAATGTAATTAAAACATTTCTGTATCGCCGTCAACATGCTCCCAGCGTTGGACCATCAATGGTGAATTCCTGTTTAGCCACAGAAATGTCACAAAGTCGCATTGTGAGCTGGTAGATCTTTCTACAAAATGTTTCCCCCCGGAATAGGGATGCTAGGGTTCAAGTAAAAAAAAACACAACAAGGCATGGGTACCTGAGGCTAGGGTTCAAGTGGTCAAGAAGCGACACATCTGTGTTAACGTATGTGGGTTATCCTTTGGTTAACCTTAGGTTACCACAGGTCAACACTTATGATGAAATGTACATCTGGTTTAGAGGCAGGAAGCAGTTCCACCGGATATGCTGCACGTGTGTGTTGTTCATGTGCTTGATAGTGTGAGAGCGCAATGTATACCAAACAAACATGAAGCCTGCTGGAATCTTTAGAAGATTGTTATTTTTTTTTTTTACAAAGCTGCTTTAATGTGTTATCCTCTTGATAATACTCTGATCTGATCTGGATCTGTAGTATCTGTTCCTCAGTTTGGTCTCCCTTCATTCATACATTGTTTAATATGTCTCTTAAGCTGTTGTCAAGCCTACATCTTATATCGTTGTGTGTAAAACACTTTGTTTTTGAAAAATGCTTTACAAATAAAGTTCATTAAATGTTTATAACTCAGATTTGACCATAGCAAGCTGAAGATGATTTGGCAAAATGTTGGATTGTGGATTAGTAATTGTTATAATATCACATTGTATCGTTATCGTGAATCCAATAGTGTATTGTATCCTCGTGTTCTGTGGCAGCCCTACACATAAGCTATCATGATTTATTGTAAAAACTGGTGGTAGTGGAAATTGTAAAAAGAAAAAACTTGTTACGTCTCACTTCAGTATAAAGACACCTAGTCACTGAGGCTGTGGTTCATTCCTTCATAAGGTTATTATAGGTTGAACATTCTGTTGACTTCAGCTATTCAATGGGACAGATGATCAAAACTCTGTCCAGAGGCATCGTCTATACTAGAACACCAGCTGACAGCTGCGACCTCTGTGCTTTCTGTCACCTGGAAGGGGAAGCCCTGAAGCAGAGTTACTAATTCGTAGTATTGTCACATAAAACGCATTACATATTTTGTAGCCTGGAATACAGACTGAGTCTCTTTGTTCAGCATGTTTGTTTTCTTTCACTGCGCTTCTCAGTCTGGGACTCTTCCTGGGACTCTTCTGGGACTCTTCCTGGGACTCTGCCCCTGGGCGGTTTCGGACGCCCAGGGGCAGACGATTGTGATTGTTCTGTGGATAGTGGTTCATGTAATGAACACTATCCAATCAGCAATGGCGTGCCTATACAGCCTTCCTAACAGGTGACGTTCAGGCTCATATGGAAGTGAAAAAAAACAAAAATGTTTTGTCCTAAAACATTTGTTAATTCATTTAATGATTATGACTATACTGGTGTATCAAAACAGACAGACAGACAGACAGACAGACAGACAGACAGACAGACAGACAGACAGACAGACCCTGTTCGTATTTGTTGACAGGCTGGTTGTTTATTAGAAGAGATGCTGCACTGATAAACGGCTCCTGGAGATTTGACCACCGAACTGGAAGAGTTGTCTACTGGGGCACCAACCAGTAACCTGATAGACAGATGCAGTTGATAGAGAGAGCAAGAGAGAGAGGAGAGAGAGAGAGAGAGAGAATATTGTGAATAAGGATACATTTAGGACGTACAACTTTTCACAAAGGAACATGGATTAGAATATTGACATTATGTCAACTGTGACACTGATTCTCAACCTTTTCATTTCAACGATGTTCCAAGTGTTATTATTCAATCAACTCTGAGAGTGTACAAATTTGTACACTGTCAGAGTTACAAGCCGTAAGGGTCCATAAGGACCCGACCCCTGTGGCCCCCTAGAGACCACACCACGCCAGTCCTCCATGACCTTCCCTGTGCTTCCCGTCAAATACAGAATTGATTTCAAGATACTGCTCACCACCTACAAAGCCCTCAACAACCTAACAGCCCCTATAGCTACCTTTCTGACTTCTCCACTATGCACTATGCCCCTCTCCGTTCCCTCAGGTGATGCCAACCTCCTGGTGGTTCCCAAGACAAGGCACCGAACCTGGGGGAGACGAGGCCTTTTCTGTTGCCCCCGCCCCCTCCCCCTGGAACTCACTCCCAACACACATCAAAGCTGCCCCCACCCTCTCCTCATTAAAACTGCTCTCAAAACCACCTCTTCAGACTGACCGTTCTTCAATCCAAATCCCCTTTTAACACACCTTATTTTAAACTTTTAGCTTAGTTTTACCTTTGATCTTTTGTCTCAATAAAGATGTTTGTTATTGGAAAGCGACTTTGGGTACTTACAAAAATGCTATAAGCGGTATGTATTACTATTATCATGGACACACCAATGACACCATCGATGTGGATTCCACACTTAGCTACAGCCTTTCTCTTCTTGCATTGATTAAATCTTGTTTGAAATGACAAAACCAGTTTTCCAATGATGTCACTGGTAGGCCCTCCTCTGACACAGTGAGTAGACATTAATGGTGCCAGCTTTTTTCCTTTCTTTTTGGAGAACAGTCACATGATGGTGCTTTTAAGGAGGGCCATGGATATGAATGACTCTCTGCTCACTATGCCGGGCAATTTATGTTATATTACGTTTTTATCCAGCATGTACTGATATTCCAGTGGAATACCAGTACAGAGAGACATTTCAATAATGTCTCTCACAGACAGACAGACAGACAGACAGACAGACAGACAGATAAGCTGTCTCTTTCATCAAAGGCTCTTTGTATCATTAGCAGGAGCAGCCTAATTAACATACCCAGGGGACACACAGTGTGTGTGTGTGCGTGTGTTGTGTGTTGTGTGTGTGTGTGTGGTGTGTGTGTGTGTGTGTGGTGTGTGTGTGTGTGTGTGTGTGTGTGTGTGTGTGTGTGTGTGTGTGTGTGTGTGTGTGTGTGTGTGTGTGTGTGTGTGTGCGTGCGTGCCTTAAGGCAATGCACAAGGCAAGTTAGCTGTAGGCAAGTGAAGTATATAGCACATTTCAACAACAAAGCTCATTACTTAAAAGGATTTAAAAAATGAGAATAAGTGTGTGTGTTTGTGCGTGCGTGCGTTCGTTCGTGTGCAGTGGAGGGGGGGCCGGCAGGGGTCAGCTGTGGGTGAATAGAGAGTCATGAATAGAGGAAGCATTGAAAGGGTGTATCTCTCACACACATGCATGCACACACACACGTGCCCTAACACATACTATTGGACTGGGTGGGTCAGTCCTTTGTGACCGGTAGCCAAGATGTCCCTAGCTGGATGAATGAATCCTATGCTCACTCAGTCTTGCACATGGACTTGTTCATGGACTTAACTGGGACATGAACTGAACTTACAGTATGACCACACGTCCCGGTTTGACCGGGATCGTCCCGGGTTTCAAGCCGGGTAACACTTGTTTTGAGTGCTTACAGATGTTTATCCCATTGAGACATGAGGCCGATTCTACAAA
>NC_137618.1:9077999-9152999 GCF_963280865.1 Gymnoscopelus braueri | reverse complement strand
AGGAGAGGAGAGGAGAGGAGAGGAGAGGAGAGGAGAGGAGAGGAGAGGAGAGGAAAATTCAGAGGACAGGACAGGAGGAGGAGATACGTAGCTCTAACAGTGAGTCATTTATGATGTGGTCATGTTGAGCAACATCTGGTACACACATGGAGATAATATACATACATGCACCCACACCCACACAGGCGCGCGCGCACACACACACACACACACACACACACACACACACACACACACACACACACACACACAGATGAGTGTGAACAAAATGGTGACATAAATAATCTAAGAAGAAGAATGTTGATTATTACACTAATACAACCACTATAAATGTTATGATAATAACTATTATAATGACTAAATATAGCCTCAAGTGGCGATTAACAGAGTCCAAGCACTGAATAATGAGATGAGGATGAATACGAAGATGACAAAGAAGCTAAAGATTATGACTTACGGAAGAAGATTTTGGTAGAAGATTCAGTTTCCACCAAAGAGGACAGTCATTACTTGGTACCCAAGGTTATCAATCACCTCTGTGGTCTGGTTTGGGACAGTGAATGCATTGGAACAGGAGGAAAGGGACAGACCTGGCCAATCCAGTGGGGGAAATTCTGTTTACAGCTTCGCCCTGCAGCTGATGGCTCTGATGAGCGCTCAGGGAGGAGTAGCTGGGGGTTAAGTGTCTTGCTCATGGACACCCATGGGCTGGGAATCGAACCTATGACCTTCTGTTTCCCATGGAGGCTGCCTCTCTACCCATTCAGCTATGGCCGCCCACAAGACCTGAAGGAGTCCATCCTATTAAAATTGGCCTAAGGGAGGACCGGCCGGCCGGCGGGCGGACCACTGCCACGTCACTCTTAGGGTCGTTTCAGATGGGGAGCGGTCGACGCGCCTATGTATTTCTTTTTCAATGAGAGGCGGGCGATTATTTGGGACTCACAGAGAAGTTGAGGGGCGGTGAGGCAGTCGGGCGCGGTCCCGTGAAATTCTCGCGCTCGTACTCGTTTGTGCACACGCACGCACGCGGCAAGAGCTGGATTGCGGTGAGCTTTTTTTTCTTCCCGCACCACGCAGGAGGCCAAAACAACAATGATCGCAGCGCGATCCCCGCTGATCCGAGCGGTAACGCCCGCATCCACCGCTCCCCGTCTGTAACGACCCTTAGTCAGACATAACCATAAACAAACCTCATACGCCCATAGATAGGCAGGACCACGGCCACTTCACTCTGGCTCCATAAACAAACCCGATACGCATAAGCCCATATATAGGCATGTCACTATGAGTCAGACATAACCATAAACAAACCCCATAAATATAGGCATATGGAGATCCAGTTGTCCAGAGCCACAGATCCGACCGCTATGCCCATACATGGTCATGTGCATACAGTATGGGGGCAACAAACTTCAAACTCGGCACGTGCAAGGACTTAAGGGAGTGCGGTGCCTGCTGCCAAGTTGAACGGATATGCGGTTGTCCAGAACCGCCGATCCGACCAATATGTCCATATATGGGCATATATGGATATCCAGGTGTCCAGAACCACCGATCCAACCAATATGCCCATATATGGGCATGCCAATATACAGAGTTTGTGCCATATACTAATGACATCAGGGATCTCCATATATGGGCATAATCCAAATCCCCCGACACTATGACTCAGACATATCGGTTGGATTGGTGGTGCGACAGGTGTGAGGGCCGCGTAGCAGGCCGAATTCTAGATGTGACTCTAGTTTGTACACAAACACCCAAAACAGCTCTTTTAAGAGCCAACCCACTCATTACTATTGAATACAATCAATTATCATGAGTATTAGTGAGGACCAATTATATGAAGATAGGTTGAAAATCGGTGAATACAGTGCAAAATCAGTTCCTGTGTGCCTCTGCTATAGGGCTTGTGCGTTGTCTGTCCCGTGTTGCTGGTTCTTGGTCGGTTGGAGCTGGACGATTCATGGAGTCAAGTGGCCGTCTTTAACGTCCTCTTCACGGCGGTCGCCGCCCCACTTTTTTCCGTATCTTTATTAACATTTTATTTTTTCAGTTGCCAATGCCCCACCGTCACCTTCCCGTGACCCCACTTGGGGTCGCGACCCATTGTTTGAGAACCACTGCTCTATAGCAATGATTACTATCACAATTTACTTTTACTTTTTACTTTTTAAAAAGAACACTTACACAACCTTTTTTAGTTTTAATGAAGTCACATTGTGGACACCAACTGTGTCATGAAGGAGCCATGCTTGAGTCATGTGTGTGTGTGTGTGTGTGTGTGTGTGTGTGTGTGTGTGTGTGTGTGTGTGTGTGTGTGTGTGTGTGTGTGTGTGTGTGTGTGTGTGTGTGTGTGTGTGTGTGTGTGTGTGTGTGTGTGTGTGTGTGTGTGTGTGTGTGTGTTCCTCTCTAATTCTTTCCCCATTTTACTTTATCTTCCTCTTTTTTCCTTTTCCTATCTCTCCAAATGATATAAAGTACACGCACACACACGCGCAGACACGCACGCACACAGATAGAGCTATCTCCAGTAGATAGACTGATAGGTGAACACAGCTGGTTACATTCCACTGATAACACACACACACACACACACACACACATTGATGGAAAACAGAGAGCTATCTGAAGTCGGGAAATATATTTATATATAATATAAACCCATATTATGACAAATAGGTTGAAAGAATATTAAATAAAAAAACAGGCAGATACAGATGCATCAAACTGTCAAAATGTGCATGCACTTTGTTTACATTTTCTGTCGTATAAGAGTAGGATACGACTCCAGAGGGTTTATTTGTCAGACTTGGCACGCACGTTGCTCACGACGACCCGAGGGAATGCCATGCCCGGCATTGGTTACGGTATGCGGTATGGTCATATATGGTCATCTATGGATCAGACCAACTTCAAGAGCCAACCAATTTGCCCATATATCTATATATGGGCAAATTGGTTGGCTCTTGAAGTCAGAGAGAGAGAGAGAGAGAGAGAGAGAGAGAGAGAGAGAGAGAGAGAGAGAGAGAGAGAGAGATGCCTGTAGGCATACATGGAGATCCAGTTGTCCAGAACCAACGATCCAACCGATATGCCCATATACGGGCATGCCCATATGGGAATATACTGATGACATCAGGGATCTCCATATATGGGCATAAAAGGGACAAGGACAGACAGATACTGCAGAGATCTCCATATATGGGCATAAAAGTGACAAGGACTGACAGATATATCCATATATACTACTACTACTCCCTGTACACGTATGACTGCATAGCCACACATGTCTCCAACACCATCATAAAGTACGCGGACGACACGACAGTGATAGGCCGAATCGTCAACAACGACGAGTCTGACTACAGAGAGGAGATCAAATCACTAGCACGCTGGTGCCGGGAGAACAACCTCTCTCTTAACGTCGACAAGACCAAAGAACTGATCGTGGACTTCAGGAGGCCGCGGAGAGACCATGCGCCCATCCTCATCGACGGTGCTGCAGTGGAAAGGGTCAGCGAGTTCAAGTTCCTCGGAGTACACATCGAGGAGGACCTCAAATGGGAGACGCACTCCACACACGTGAGGAAAAAGGCTCAGCAGCGACTGTACTGGCTCCGCCGCCTGAAGAAGCTCGGAGTAGGACGTCGCATCCTCAGGCTGTACTACAACAGTTCTGTCGAAGGCATCCTAACAGGCTGTGTCACGGCCTGGTACGGGAACTGCACTGCCCGAGAAAAGATCAGCCTACAACGAGTAGTGCGATCGGCAGAGCGGATAATGGGAATCGAGCTCCCAGCGCTCCAGGAACTGTACAAAAAGCGGTGCGTGGTCAAAGCCAAGCGCATCATCAAGGACAAGCACCACCCAAGTCACAGACTGTTCAACCCCCTACAACGACCGCGACCGGGCAAGGGGCTCTACCGCAGTATCAAGAGTTCCACCACCAGGTACTGGTGTAGTTTCAATCCGGCTGCTGTCAGAATGCTGAATGGGGCATAAGCCTGAATGAGGCATAGGCCTTGTTCAGCAGCCTGACAACAGGCAGCGCAGACTTTTTCTGGCTCTTCCTGAACACACCTGTGGATTATACCAGGGACAATGACTTGGACTTTAGCCCCCCCTCGGACACACCTGTGGACTACACCAGGTACAAATGACTTTTTGTTGCACTCCCTCATGGAGCTACCTGCGGATTATACTAGGGTCAGTCCACTCTAGGTGGACACGCACTGACCTTTTGCACCTTAATCCCTTGTATAACGCACTGACTTTTTTTGGTCTTTTTTATTGTGCTCCTTTTCCTCTAAGCACCTTAACGTCCATTGTCTATCATGCACAGTATAAGTATAACATGCACAGTATACAATACATTGCTGCTATGCTCAGGCACCTTAGTTTAGTTGTTTTTAGTTTTTATTATCTCAGGTAATTTGTAAATATGTAGATAACTTGTCTGGCCTTCTGTTGCTCTCTTGTTTTGATCTCCTTCCCACTTACCCCCCACCCTCTTCTTCTCCCCCCCCCTCTTCTTTCTATGGAAACTAACGTTGCGATGGGAACGATGTACAAAAAAGAATTTCACCCACTTTTTTACCTTGTAAACCTGTGATGTGACAATAAAACTGATTCTGATTCTGATATATGGGGCAAAAGGGACACAGACTGACGGGTACAATTATATTAATATTAGTTGGTATTGTATAACCGGGTCGGGCATGCATTCCCAATTAGCATCGTTCTCCAGTAGATGGGTGTCTAGTAAATAATAAACAATGCTGGAAATGGACCTAGGATTAAGAAATCTGGATTAAGAAATCTGGTCTAAGATCTACCATCTACTCTTTTTATTTTAAATACTAAACACATAGACAGTCGGCCTACACATGCACAGATGAAAATAAAGCTCTCCAAACGCCCTTTTTTCATTTACAGAATGATCTCAGTGTGCGTCCTCCTTTCTAGCCAGCTCACACGTCATGAGCATAGTATGAGTGCATCTGGACAACGGCGAGGTCATTTTGTCTACATTGCAAAGTTGTGAATTGCAACATAATTTTTCTTTTTGGCTGAAATGAAGGCCTGTTGTGGAACTGTGAATTATTGTGCAACTGGGCTCATCTCTCAGCAGAGATTTGGGGTTCCCACTTCCAAAATGGTTGTGCAATTGAAATTGGCAGAAGGAATGGAGAAAAAAAACATATCGTTGCTGGCGGGCAGAAACCTCTTATCTCCATATTCTAACTTTTTGTGTTCTTCTTAAATGAATGCCCTACTTGTCATACTACTACATCATCACACAAAAGCATCAAAAGTATAGCAGATCTGCTATTTTTGCAATTTTGGAATTTTAATCCTGAAAAGTTACAGTTTTGGACAAGTGGTTCTGCCAGTTTTTTCTCTTAATATCTATCGTTTTTTTCTGACCAACCAGGCAGAGAGAAACGAACGGAATAAGTCTTTACACTTATTTTCACATATTTTCCTGTTGTTCTGAATATCAAAAGGTTGTATACGACCCCTCTGAACCAGAATGAAAATTCCTTTTGATCAGACCGGATTGGAATATTCTCTCTTCCAATTGATGTGTTTACATGAGGCCTTTTTATTCTGGTAGAGCTGTCATTCCCCTCTAAGACCCAGTGATGCTTTTTGGCAACAATTATATTTTATAAAGAAAGATGTTTAAATAAAAAAAATTCCTGTTATTTTTTCACCTCTAAATCCTCATTGGGTCCTATTGTTTAGTCTTACAATGCCATTGGCCAGGATATTTGCATATAAATACCCCCCACAGAGCCAGGAATCATCACAACTTGAAAAATCTCTGTTGGAACAGATCTCTTTTTTCTCTGGAAGATATTCCTCACAAAAACGTAAGTAATATGCCTGTAATATTTGTTTTGGTGAACATTACAATGTCTAACATGTACATATGTTATTATTGTGAAATATATGTCCCAAATTTAAATTAGAGCATGATTCATACTTGTTGCTTTTGGTCAACGTTGGGCCCTCTTGGTTGCAAAAAATACAAGGGTAGGCCTAATGTTCTGATTTAAAAATATGGCTTATTGGTGTTATTATTCATAATGTATACTGTTCTGAGGCCAAATATTATTCATAATTGATCTGAGGCCAAATAATAAACCATATAAATGAATCATTAAGTTGTTTTAGTGAAGTAATTACACATTTGCCATGTTATCCATAAAAATGGCCTATAGGAAATTTTGCTATCTGATAGACCCAACGTTGCTATATGTCAACATTTGCATAAAAACTTACCAAAACATTTTTTTTTTAAAAACATTATATTTTCCTCTTCAAAGTACTCCTACAAAACCATCTGAAAGGTTTAAAAAAGTTTTTTGCAAGTACAAATATATCCGGGTCTTACAGGGTTAATACAAGTGGAACATTAGAGTCCATATAAACACAGTCATTGTGCACCCATTCCTGGAATACAGTGATTACAATTAAAACATCAGCTTCAAAGGCTGTATGGGAAAGAACTCCTTTTTATACTCTGCAGCAGTTATGTGGAATGAATGGGTTAGAAGCAGGCCTAAAGTCCATTGTTAACTTTAAAAGTTAACAAAGAGCAGGTTGAATAGCAGCTGGAACTCATTATAATCATAAATAATAATATGTTGCTGCAGGTTCCATATTATACCAATATCTCTTTGTTATTGTATTTGTCTTTTACATTAGTGTTAGTTATTTTTCTGTATTTCAAGCTGTATTGCGTAATCTTTTTCACACATGTCCAACATATGTTTATGCACATGCATTCTTCTGTCAATAAAGATGTCATTAAACCATAAGTTACAACTTACAAGCACAATATTTTTTATACAAATGGAAAATAATATTGGCATTCATTTAAGCCCATACAATCAATCAATCAATCAATCAATCAATCAATCGATCAATCAATCAATCAATCAATCAATCAATCAATCAATCAATCAATCAATCAATCAATCAATCAATCAATCAATCAATCAATCAATCAATCAATCAATGGATGAGGAGAGTTAAACTAACTATGTGGAAGTGGGACACACTAGTGTTCAGATATTGTCGCTGTCGGGCAGAAACCTTGATGGTTGCATTTGTAAATGAATGCCCTATTACTTCGTCGTACAAGAGTGTCGGACAAAAGTATTGAAAATTGTCAATCTACAAGCTACAACGGTTTTGGACATTCAAGGCTTCTGCCCGACAGGCGACAACTATCATCTCTGTCGGGTGCAAACCTCTTGTTGTGCGTGTCAAAAGTAATATTCCGATTAAATGCTTTGAGGCATGCTAACGAGGATTGCTTTTATTTAGCGTCCATGTAAACAGTTAAGTTGGAATCTCTGATCGTAATGATTTCATTCTGAATGAAGAAATGTTGTCCATGTGAACACAGTCAGTGTGGGTCCCTGCCCCTCTGTCTCACTGTTGCCGCCAGCCTTCAGTGATTGGCAGAGTGGAGCAGGCCGTCAGATCAAATAGATTACAGCTGGGTGAGGGCTTTGGGGAGTATATAAAGATGGAGCAACTCTTAAGCGTTTCCTTTTCCTCTCTTGAGGCAGGTCCTGCAAGGGCCTCCACCTGGCCTGATTGGGGGCTAACCCTTCTAATCTACTGTGAGTTGTACCTTTTGATAACAATAATAACACGAGGGTTGCCAAATACCCGAAATTCAAATAAGGGAATCCCTTTTTTTTTTTTTTAAATTGGGATAAAGTCTCACTGTATATATGTACAGTTTTAGTATATATTAACCACTTGAACCCCAGCATCTATATTCTGGGGGTAATATTAGCCAAAAATAGCCGATTTACAAGATCACAGACAACTCAGGTCCACTTAACTTATCAGTTCAATAAGGACTTTTCCTTATTTCAAGCGATAGTTGGCAACCCTATGAGGTCAGCGACAGCATATTTCTTGGCAAAACTCTTGCAGTGTAAACCGGCCATAATAAACACAGCACATTCCACACATCCACACACTTCAAGGTTTTAAATAAATAAAATACCATTAAATTGAAATTATTATATATATTTTTTAATGTTATATTATTAAAATCTTAGTGTTTTGCCAATTATTTGGGGTCCCACTTGAAATATCCAATATCCAATATCCACACACACACACACACACACACACACACACACACACACACACACACACACACACACACACACACACACACACACACACACACACACACACACGCACACGCACACAGACTGATAGAGCTGTCTGTCTGTAGTAGATCAGACTGGCTGATACTGTAGTAGGTGAACACAGCTGGTTAACATTCCACTGATAACACACACACACACACACACACACACACACACACACACACACACACACACACACACACACACACACACACACACACACACACACACACACACACACACACACACACACACACACACACAGATGGAACTAATTAGGGTGTGTCATGTTCTGACCTTGTGTGTGTGTGGGTGTGCATGCATGTGCGTGCTTACAAGTACATAATCATTCAAATATTTACAATCAGATGTTCACACTCTACCGTTACTGATGTTCATTTATCTGTGTGTATCTCTATCTCTATGGTAACTGTTCTGTTGGTAACCAACAGATGGGAAGCTCTTGGTCTACTCTTGACATCTGAAGCCAATGTGGAAGTTAGCTAGTGTAGCTGTCCATGATACGGCACTCGGTGAGAGCACATGTGTCGGAGCAGCACACACGCGTGGCATCTGTTTGAGTCATATTAGTTTTGTATATAGCGTTTTTAGACCGTGTTCTCTCTGACTTTTTCCCGTTGACCGAGCGGTCGACTGAGTTGGGAACAATGGAGACAATGGCGAGAAAGGTAAACGCGGCGTGGAATGAAGACACGACAACGGGATGGATGCAGTGCACGGAACGATGAGCACAGGTCCTTGGATTTGAACATGGGTGGGACATGTGGGTGCAAGTGTAACGCCCGGGAATCGACACTTATATACCTAAAGGGGAATTCCCCCTTGGCCGGGGAAAGATATTAGGCTTTTGGTCATCAAATGGCTGCCCTCCATTGAGAGGAAGGAAGAAGAGGGCCTTCGTGGCGGGCAACATCGAGGGGGGGCGAGGGCGGTGGTGGAGGAGGAGGCCAGGAAGATTACTGGGAGCACAGCAGTGACAGGGTCCAGTATAGGCCAACGAGATTAACCACTTCAACCCCAGCATCCGTATTGTGAGGAAAACCTTCCCAGAAAATAGCAGATCGACAAGCGTTGCGTGTTGTGAGCTTGTCGATCAGCTATCTGCAGCGAAAGCTTTCCCCACAATAACAGAAAAGACCCTAGTATAGAGCCTAGTATAGGGACTCCGATCAACCATATAGGGCTGAAGTGGTTAAACTGTTCTTCAATGGGTTTGACGTAGGAGGGGGCCCAGACGATGACCAACCTGCAGCGTGGGAGTGGGATACCTGCGGGACCACAGTGGCCGAATCGACACTTTATTGATATCAGTTTATTGTCGTAACAACACTGTGATGGTGTGTATTTGCTTATGGTTGTGTATGTGAGTCTGTATGTGTTTGTCCAGAGCTAATCTCTCGAACCGCTGAACCGATCAGCACCGAATATTTTGTACACTGCCAGCAGATGTTTTTTTTTATGGATGTCAAAGCAGTCATACATCATAGAGATGTCATAGATGACTGATGTCACGGGCTGGTCACATGAAGTCAGAGATCCACATGAAGCCATGCTGATCCCAGGTGGATTTTGAGATCCACATAATTTGATTATTAATTAAAGTGTATATGGTAGTTACTGGACTAAGTATTTCTCTCACCGGTTGGTCGTATTATGAAGGTGGGTGGCTTGTTTTGATGTAGTTCACCTTGTTTATCAGTAGGGGCAGTGCAACACGGAATGGGGCTTTGACCTTTAACCTTAACACAGACAGGAAGCTGGCCAGCTGGTTCCTGTCTCACTCAGAGCACAATTGAAACAAGCAACCCACGCGCGCACGCACGCACACACACACACACACACACACACACACACACACACACACACACACACACACACACACACACACACACACACACACACACACACACACACACACACACACACACACACACACACACACACACACACACACACACACAGAAAACAGCTATTTCCTGTTACAGTTGTCAAACTTCTCCTCTCCTCTCTCCTTCTCTCCCACTACCTTTTCGTTTTCTTCTTCTCCCACTATCCTTCCTCTCCTCCCATCTGTTCTCTCTATCTCTGGACTGATATTCTAAACAGAAGCCCTTTCTCTGTCTGTCCGTCTGTCCGTCTGTCTGTCTGTGTCTTTCTCTGTCTCTGTCTCTGTCTCTCTCTTCCTGTCAGCGGCAGCGCCCTCATAAATCCAATGACTTGGAACTATGACACATTGTGTGTGTGTGTGTGTGTGTGTGTGTGTGTGTGTGTGTGTGTGTGTGTGTGTGTGTGTGTGTGTGTGTGTGTGTGTGTGTGTGTGTGTGTGTGTGTGTGTGTGTGTGTGTGTGTGTGTGTGTGTGTGTGTGTGTGAACTTGGAGAGGAGAGGAGAGGAGAGTCTGACCCAGATTGTACACGTCCGGGGGTTTGATGATGTAATATCCGGTCTGAAGCAGCAGCATTGTGTCCACTTCCTTTCTGACAGACAGACAGACAGACAGACAGACAGACAGACAGGTGTGTAGACCGACAGACAGACAGACAGACAGACAGACAGAAAGTATATAGAGGACAGTTTTATGACTGTGTTGGCTGCAGGCAGAGGATTTGTCCAGCTGCTCAGAGCCCCATGGCAATCTGTTTGGACAATTATCCGTCTATTAATTACCTTATCATATGTCTGTGTCTCGTTCTGTTTGGTCTATATCGCCCTGTCAGTATGTGAGACTGTCTGTCTCACTCTCATTGTTTTCTATTATTATCTGATGATGATGATGATGATGATCATAAGTAGTAGTAGTGTTGATGTTGTTATATAATTTAAATATTATGTATATAATGTGTATATTGTAGCTGATATATTAGATGTGTATGTGTATATCTGTTTCCATGTGTTAGATGTGTATATATAATGGATTAATTACACTATTTTACAGACAATTCACATCCGAGCTGCTTCAGTCTGGCTGTCTTCCTCTCACATATCTGCTCCTAGTTATCTCTAGGACGAGCACACACACACACACACACACACACACACACACACACACACACACACGTCTCTCACACACACACACACACACACACACACACACACACACACACACACACACACACACACACACACACACACACACACACACACACACACACACACACACACACACACACACACACACACACACACACAGTATTTTCCTGTTGGGAAACCAGGGAGGGTCAAGGACCAGGATATAGAGTCTCCTCTCCTCTCCTCTCCTCTCCTCTCCTCTCCTCTCCTCTCCTCTCCTCTCCTCTCCTCTCCCCTCCTCTTGTCTTTTGTGAATGTTTGTTTTTCTTTCAAAGTCATTGTATGTTTTGCTTTGGCTCTATTAGCTTGGTATTTAGGGCATGAGGTCAAAAGGAGCAGGTCTGTCACACTGGGGAGTTGAGTCTCCATTTCTGTCTACAGTACGTCCACCCTTCTCTGTAGCAAGGTCGTACTCACACAATCTGTACAGGGGTCAGATCCAGTGGTGGAAGGAGGACGCGGATTGTTTTACTTAACCCATTAAGACCTGAGGCCGATTCCACAAATGCCCTCTAAATCTGTAGTTCTCAAACTTTTTTTGTGCCAAGGACCCCCAAGTTGATATGTATTTGGCCGCGGATCCCCCATCTATCTGAAAATGTTTTGTGCCGCGGATCCCCCATCTGAAAATGTTTTGTGCTGCGGATCCCCCATCTGAAAATGTTTTGTGCTGCGGATCCCCCACCTGAAAATGTTTTGTGCCACGGACCCCCTGGAATACAAGATTTGTGTTAAAAAAAAAGCCAAATATTTCAAAGATTTTAAAGATTTTTCAAATAATTTGACAAAATTGCAGATGTACAAGCTCGCAGCGTGGCACGAAGTGACACGCTGTGTGCTTGTAGATCTGCAATTTTTTAATGGCCAACGCTAAAATCAAGAAATTAAACAGACGCTTTACCGGTTTTAATCGGTTAAGTAAAAGTAGCAATACAACAATACTCTCTCAAAAGTACAAGACAAGTCCTGTATTCAAAATGTTTACATGCGTTAACATTCAAAAGTATTGGCATCAAAAACTATACTTTTAAAAATAGGGCTCAAATTGGTTAATGTAAGTTTTATACTAATAGTCTAAATCTGTAACAGAAACGTGTAACTAAAACTGTCAAACAATTGTGGTGTCTTGCAAGTTGCCTCTGAGCTGTAGTAGAGTAGAAGTATCAAAACAATACTCGAGTAAAGTAAAAGTACCTACATGTTTTACTTAATTACAGTACTTGAGTCAATGTAGCCTACTTAGTTTCCACCACTGGTCAGATCAAATCCCCAGGCATTAGTGTAATTTTCTGATGAATTTCCCTTCCTTTTCTAGCTTCCAGGCATTCTAACCACATAAGCCCTAACGTCTCTATTCTGGGCATGTCACAATAGGCAAACATCTGGCAAAACATTGTCGGATCTACAAGCTTGTGTTGTGAGTGCTTCTTTAGTGTGTTGATCCGCTATTTGCTCTATTTTTTTAAATAGGGCTTAAGTGGTCACTTTTCTACCACCCTTTAGTTTTTTCTCTGAAATTACACCTCTGGACATCAGTGGACCATGGCCTTCTCTGCTCTTTCTACCAGTGTCCCAGGGAGGTCAAGGACTGTTTGACATACTCAGTCCTATTCATCCCTATCGCCAGCGGAAACAATCCATCCACTGCTTTCCAAAAAAGGTTTTGGTTTGGAGAGAAATGGCCAGTCTGATTTTCTGAAAACACCAGGACATGACATGACAAGCATCACTTTTCCGTTGAAGTTGGACAGGATGGACTTATCGGGGTCCAGTGCATTTTATCAGTTAGGAAGGAAGTTATCAAACCACACCCAGCTGTGTATGTGTGTGTGCGTGCGTGCGTGCGTCCATGTGTGCATGGGTGTTTAGAGGTGTCATTGAAGACTTAAAACACATAAACCCCATAGGTTGTTGAGTGGAGCACCCAAGGCTCTAGTGTCTTTTCTGTTTTCGCTCTACATTAAATGTCTTCGCTGAAAATAGTGTCGATCTGCTATTTTCTGTGAAAGTTTTCCCCAGATATGATGGGGTTTAAGTAGTTAACAAGAGCAGTCTCTGTGCTGTGGTGTGGTTGAAATCCTGACTGGAAGATATCAAAGCCGTTGTTTAAAACAGGAGGTTCGATATGGACCAAAATGTTTTCATTAGTGACATGTTTAGATTATTCATTGTTTTAAGATTGGCTTGATGACTGCTGTTCTCAGGGCCTGTGGGAAGCAACCTGAAAGATGATACTTGATCATCTGTAGAAGATCTGAGGACATGAAGTTTGAAAGATTATTTTAAAAGGCTGCTGGCAGAATATTAAGGCAGCAGGAGGAGGTATAATTCAGGATTTCAGATGTTGATCGGATACACCTATATGCACAGTTATTAAGGCAGGATCACACCCTACATACACACAGGCACTCTACATGTTATATTTACAGGACAGTATAGTTTTACAAAGTAAAAATGGCATTTACACACAGTAACAAGAGCTGCAGTAGCTCTCTCTCTCTGTGTGTGTGTGTGTGTGTGTGTGTGTGTGTGTGTGTGTGTGTGTGTGTGTGTGTGTGTGTGTGTGTGTGTGTGTGTGTGTGTGTGTGTGTGTGTGTGTGTGTGTGTGTGTGTGTGTGTGTGTGTGTGTGTACTAAATCAGGCCTATTGTTTTATGTGTCCTAGTTCTTACAACATAAATAAGATTAATAATGAGATGAGACACGCGTGTGCCTCATCTCGTGTGTGTGCGCGTGCGCACACACACACACACACACACACACACACACACACACACACACACACACACACACACACACACACACACACACACACACACACACACACACACACACACACACACACGGTGGATAGACAGAAGCTCACGCTCAACATACCATACAAGGACAAGCTGAACAATGAGGAAAAACAGTGTTAGCCCGTATGAACACACAGAATGGACAGAAGAAGATTTTGAACTGTTACCACCACTTACATGACTACACTTGATGCAGTACCTCATTGAAGGAACAATTATACATTTAATAGCTTCCATAGTGAATTCTTGTAGATTGGGTGTTTTTTTTAGAGATAGATAATGTGGTCATCTCCACATAGTAGCTCATGCTGTTAGCTGCTCAACATTTACAAACAGCCTGACTACCTGACTCACTGTGTTTTAATAACAAATGACTGAAAACGGGGCATCGTTACCCTGTCTGGCTTCATGTGTAAATTGTGTTTCATTTGTAAATTGTATTTCACTTGTAAAGTGTTGTTTCTAGAGAAGCTGTTTTGCATCTGTATGCTGTAGTCGTTGCACGAAAACCTGTTTGGTCTAGAACCTGAGTCACTCTGAAGGACATTTGAGTACATTTTCCACCACTGAATATGGTCACCACTGATGCTGCAAGTGACATGGTGGTAATATTTTGGAAAGACCTTTTTGAGGTCTGTTCGGTTAAAGTCACCTGTACATACGAGTGCCACGTAATATGTAATCCCGTAGCAGCTCATCCAATCGTGTGAATGCACCTTTTCATATTACTTAAAATATAACTTCATAGGGTGGTTGGTTTTGATATAACTATTAGTTGTTTACAGTAGTTGTGGCGTTGATAGAAAGGAATCGTTCCTTCCTTGCTATACATTTTTCTGCAGCTTATATGATGATGTAGCAATTGTGGGGGGGGGGGGCACCACTGCCAGGACCACTTCTGTGTGTGTGTGTGTGTGTGTGTGTGTGTGTGTGTGTGTGTGTGTGTGTGTGTGTGTGTGTGTGTGTGTGTGTGTGTGTGTGTGTGTGTGTGTGTGTGTGTGTGTGTGTGTGCGCTAACATGGTATTTACCATCCCATTGGGACCATATGAAACAATGCGACATGATAACAGACTGAACCATCATTTATCACTGCTGTCTCACTAATGCGGCTCTGTGTGTGTGTGTGTGTGTGTGTGTGTGTGTGTGTGTGTGTGCGTGTGCGTGTGCGTGTGCGTGTGCGTGTGCGTGTGTGTGTGTGCGTGCGTGCGTGCGTGCGTGCGTGCGTGTGTACGTGCGTGCGTGTGTGTGTGTACGTACATACCTACGTGTGCGTGTGTGTGTGTGTTCACGCGCGCATGCGTGCATGTGTGTGTGTGATTAATAACCTATAGATGAACCTCTCAGGAATGTCAGTGCGTTATATTGTTCTGTTAGGACACAACACACACACACACACACACACACACACACACACACACACACACACACACACACACACACACACACACACACACACACACACACACACACACATCTAGCAGATGCGCTGAATGTGCACTTAGTGTTGTTTTATATTGTTTAAATAGAACAGACAGATGTAGGACATGTGTACGATGACCTTTAGTAGTGGTCAGTGAGCTGGTGGCACTGGGAGATGGAGCAATAAAGTGTTGTATTGACATCTACTGGAAAATAGCTGGTACTACATTTACAAATTACAATTTAGGCTGTAGAGTGTAGAAGACCAACATAATATGCTGTAGACCCCTAATCTACAACATTGAGCTTCTGTTTGAAGCAGAAGTTAATCGACAGCGCCCCCTGGAGGATTCCTGGAGGACTCATCTTGACTTTTTCTTACTCAAAGGGCCCTATTTTGTCTTATGCCTTATGACTAATCTTATTAGGCATTTTTTATTTTATTTTGAAAAACATTTTAAAATAGTGAAAATGGTTGATCTACACAGCAACACGTTAGCCTCGGTCCCAGCCTCACTTATCTGCGAAAAGAAGCAACACGTAGCATTGGCTATTTTCACCATTTTAAAATGTTTTTCATAATAACAAAAAATGGCATGCTGGCAAGATGCTGCGCCAAATAGGGCCCAAAATTTTAGTGCATCTCCATAATGGCCTTTTTGTTTGAAATAATACGCCAAGGGGGCTGTATATTGCTTTTATGTTCAATAATGCTCTTCACAGTGCACATTCGGTGACAGAAACGTCTTCTGATGTGTATTTTAAGGCTTTAAAGTGATTTATTTTATGGCTTTGGGCTCGCAGCATGTTCAGTGAGTGTGGTATTGTTTGTTTGTGTACAGAATGGAAAAGTGTGTCTCTCAGATTTGTGTTTCTTCTTTGCACTTTAAACCAGGCCTGGAATGTCATCATTTTAGAGGCAAGGCCACTTGGCCTTTGGTGTTGTACGTTTTTTGAGGGCACAAAAGCCAAAGGCCATCACATTATTTTATTCTTATTAACTTGACAAAAACTAATTATAGCCTAACAATAAGAGAAGTTATACATCTGTTTGTTTAACAAAATAATGTATTAGTATTTACAAATGTGTCAATATTTGTAGAAAAGAAGAGTCAAAAGTGCATACATGCTCAGCAGCAGCCCTGGACTTCTCTGAGTGACTGGATTCATTTGAAAATAGGAATGGGGAGTCAAGATTTCAGAATCTCAACTAAAGACGGTGGTGTCTAAAAACCTCAACAGGAAAGAGGCAGAGGAGAAAATGTTTAACACATTAAAAGGGAAGGCATCTGTGTCATCATAGATTTTGGCGTTGGCTATTAAAAAGATATACAAGCTCACAGTGCATCACTTTGTGCAGCACTGCGAGCTTGTACATCTGCTTTTTCTTTTAAAGATTTTTAAAACATCTCGAAAGTGTTTGAAAAATGTTGAATTACGAAAATTACATTTGAGTAGGCTACAACTGATTTATAAGGCATTTGTAGAATCGGACACAGGTCTTCGTTTAAATCATCTGGGGCAGTGTGGATCATCAAAGCCACTGTGGCCACAGCAGGGCAGATCATTTTTTGAGGGGCAGAAGGCCAAACTGAGGGACCACAGTGGCTATGGCCCTTCATGGCCTTCATGAAATCCCTGCCCCTGCTTTAAACGTTTCGAGTAGTTTTGAAGACATGACTGTTTTAAATGATTCTGTGTATTTTGTTAACTATGGGAAGGATAAAATAATATACAATTTGTCCAGTTGCAGAGGTTTTCCCATGTAGCCCTATCATTAAACACATGCAGCCAATCAAATTACACATCCATGAAACACTGTTCTACACTTTTAGGAAACCAAACGAATAAATTAGGTAAAAACACAGAGGAAGAGAAAAACAAGACAAAAAGGGAGAAAGAAAAAGATTATAGTGAATCATATGAAACTGGTGTCTACCCCCTGTCTCTGTCTGTCTGTCTGTCTGTCTGTCTGTCTGTCTGTCTGTCTGTCTGTCTGTCTCTCTCTCTCTCTCTCTCTCTCTCTCTCTCTCTCTCTCTCTCTCTCTCTCTCTCTCTCTCTCTCTCTCTCTCTCTCTCTCTCTCTCTCTCTCACTCACTCACTCACTCACTCACTCACTCACTCACTCACTCACTCCCCCTCTCTCCCTCTCCCAATCTCTCTCTCTCTCTCTCTCTCTCTCCCTCTCTCCCCCTCCCTCTCTCTCCCTTCCTCCCCCTCTCCCCCCCACTCTCTCTCCCCCCTCCCCTTCTCTTCCTCTCTCTCCCTTCCTCCCCCTCTCCCCCTCCCTCCTTTTCTCTCCCTCCCTCCCTCCCCTTCTCTCCCTCTCTCCCTCTCTCTCCCCCCTCCTCTCTCTGCCAGCTGCGTCAAAAGAGACGCATGACATGAGGAGCTAGTCTCTTCTTCAAAATAAAACGTGTGAAGTTGGATTTTTGTCTGAACATCTAGAATATGAATCACTACGGGGAATAGTCGGTGCATGTTGACTAGGCTACATACTGGCTACTGCAGGGTTACCCATGCAACACAAAAGTTTAAATCACACATACAACTGTTAATAACCAACAAAATTGGAAATCCTTAACCATGTTTATTCATATATTCATAAAGATGTTTAATATTTTAAAACTCGGTAATTGTGAGAGCGTTCCTTTTATTAATATATATTTTTTTAAATATAGGTAGGCCAACAGAACAGGTACAGGTATATTCGAAATCAGTACCAATCCAACACATAATCATGCATGTTTTATAAGATTAATGAATATAGATATTGACCAACACAAATAATACACATTAATACATATAACTATAACGAAAAAACATCACATGGATGCACCTGGGACGTATCATCAGTGTTGTAGCCTGGGGTCATAGGATGTTTCGGGTCTCGCAACATACACCCTCGCCCAGGTGACCCAGCCAGGGTTGATCAAGCCCCGACTTACGTCCCAGGTAGCTACCCACGGTCAGTCCTAAATAGGGAAAGACAGGGCCACTCAATACGCTTGTCCGAAACTACTCTGCCAGGAATGGGGGAGAGCGGAGGCTCTGGCACGTGGAGGGGCTAGGCTGGATGGCCTCCTGGCCGGGCTCCTCCTCCGTCTCACCAGGTCCAGGACCTGAGCGTTGCACCAGACTCCCCCGCTCCAAACATTTCATTCTGGTGTGATGGTGTCTTGGCCTGTGGTGGTACTGCAGGCTCCCTTTGCGTCTTGCTTGAATGGTCCTCCTAAAGGCCTCACCGTGGATTTGTTGGGCTTCTTCCTCACGGAAGACACAGACTGGGGCGCTAACCCAAACTGCTCCCGGATGCCGTCTACATTCCGGCTGTCACCCGTCTCTCCGGTGGTCACCAATCTATTCCTGGTTGTCACGTAGTCTATAAATTCCTATGAGCCACTATAAATAGAATAACTATAACGAAAAAACATCACATGGATGCACCTGGGACGTATCATCAGTGTTGTAGCCTGGGGTCATAGGATGTTTCGGGTCTCGCAACATACACCCTCGCCCAGGTGACCCAGCCAGGGTTGATCAAGCCTCGACTTACGTCCCAGGTAGCTACCCACGGTCAGTCCTAAATAGGGAAAGACAGGGCCACTCAATACGCTTGTCCGAAACTACTCTGCCAGGAATGGGGGAGAGCGGAGGCTCTGGCACGTGGAGGGGCTAGGCTCTGTGGATGGCCTCCTGGCCGGGCTCCTCCTCCGTCTCACCAGGTCCATATTACTAAATTCCCCTATCTCCAGTGGTGGAAAGTAACTAAGAACATTTACTCAAGTACTGTAGCCTACTTAAGTACAATTTTGAGGTATTTTTTACTGTACTGGAGTGTTTCCAATTTTCAATAATTTGACTTCTACTCCACTACAAAAGCAAATATTGTAATTTTTACTCCATTAAAATTACTTGAAAACTTTAGTTACTAGTTACTTTGTAGATTTTGATTATATAATTTGAAAATAGCAGATCTACAAGCTCACAGCGTTGTGAGCTTGTAGATCTGCTATTTTCAAAATATGTTTATACATTTGAGAACTTGTGAAATGGGACATTCTGCATAATGAGTTTCTGCTTTTGGTACTATAAGTACATTTTTGATAGCAATACTTTTGTACTTTTACTCAAGTAGGCCTACATTTTGAATTCAGGACTTTTACTTGTAACAGAGTATTTCTACATTGCAGATACTTTGACTTCAGTAAAAAAAAAAAAAGTACTTTTCCCACCACTGTATATATTAATAACTTAATATTTTACAACTCGGTAATATTGTGGGAGAACTCATAGAGGTATAATATAACGGGAGAACTGACTTTATTCTGAAGTCGTGACCGGAAGTCCAGCGCTGGTCCGTGATGTCTAACTTGACCGTCGCTTCTTTTCTCTGCATATCAACTAAAAAACGGTTTAGTTGTGATTTTGTTGTTTTCTCCAGAAAAACTGGACCGATTAAGCTTTTATCGGTCTTTTACCCAGTGTTCCGATCCCTGTGTGGGGTTTATTTTTTTTATTGCGATCATTTATTTTTATTTAACAATCTGTGTCGGGTCGGTAGATTTATTTAGATTATTGGGGACATCGGGGGGAGAAAAAGAACAAGTAACATTTGTTCCAACTGTAGACGTTTCTCCGCCGCCCTGATCTCCACAATGTCTGCCTGAGGTAAGAAATACAAAGCTTAATAATAGACACTGATCGAGGGAATCAATGTGTGTGTGATCAGTAAAAGGGGTAAATAAAAATGTAGGTCATTGTGTCTGTGGGCCATCAGCTGCAAACCAACCACAACCCCCTTTATTAATAGGTTTAAAACATGATCCATGCGATGTGATCGGCGTTTCTTATTGTGTTGTCGTGTTTTATACTGTATACAGATGATCTGGTTTCACGTAATATTTGATATAAATGCTGTAATATATCATTATAATGTAATGTAGTAGGGTTAGTCATAGCTCTGGTCCATAGTGTTAGAAAGAGTTTATACGCTATGTTACTTTAGAGCCGTTGCCCCGAACACCCGCGGTAGAGCAGGCTAGCGCAGCCTCTCGTCTGTAGTAAAAAAAATAAGAAATACACTTCAGCTACTCACCAAAACAAAGATGGTTTTAAGAAGTTGAAAGCCTACTTTCCATAGTGGGAACACTCTGAAGCCCCCCACCTCACGTCTAAAATACACTTTTTGGACCGTAAAGAAAACATTCCACCGGATGGAAACATTTGTTTTAGTTGCTCCACTGCGCCCTCTACAGATCTGGCCAATGGAACTTTTCTATTGACCAGATCTGTTGGGGGCGCAGTGGAGTTTTTCCTTCCGGTGAAATATTTTTATTTTCTGGCCAAAAAGTGTATTTTAGACTCCAGGTGGGGGGCTCCGAGTGTTCCCACTATTGAAAGTAGGCTTTACACTTCTTAAAACCGTCTTTGTTTTGGTGAGTAGCGAAAGTGTATATATTTTATTTTACTACAGACGAGAGGCTGCGCAGCCTGCGCTACCGCGGGTGTTCTGGCAACGGCTCGAAAGTAACATAGCGTTAAGGAGAACTCCTGCTATGGACCAGAGCTAGACTGGAGAGACGGTGTCTGGTGTCTTCAATGACACATTCTGTGGGTTGTGTGCACTAGTGATGATGTGGATTATCATCATCCTCAGACGCCCTAATATAGTAATTGTTATTTAAATGATTGTGATGATTAAATATGGGCAGACAGAGCAGTGCAGGTGGTTATTTATTAATGTGTGTTATTAATTGGGTCGTAATAATATGTGTCTGTGGGGGAAATTACTCGAGCCAGCGTTTCAGATTTGGGTCCAATGCTGCAGTATGAGTACTGCAGCACTGACCTCAAATAGCCTGAAACGTGAACAAATAATCATATAATATGGCCTAAAATGACCTCTTTTGTTATATGAAAAAACTGTTCATGTGATGTTAATGCAGTGGTGATAATATAAAGTGATAATGCATTACTTAAAGTCAAATGGCTCAGTGGTCAACTTAGCTGAATGGATAATGCTACATTAGAGAAAACTAACAATATTCATAATACATATAAGTTAAGTATATACCTATGGAAAGGACAGGCTTGAAACACGTGTTAAAAACAGCTGAGATGTTTGTTTTTTTAGCAGAATCTCCAGGACAGATAGCATTCTGCATTAGCCTGGAAAGGCTAGTAAGACCTCAAGCAGCATGGTCAGAAGGGGCAATATAAATACCCCCTGATATCTCAATTTACCCTTTGACCAGGGCTCCAAATGTATCATTTCTGAGCAGAAGCAATATTTTAACATTTATTTACTTGCGTTTCACCACAACACAATGATGTTCCTAAACCAGTTAGAACAAATAAAAACAGGCTAATATTATTTTTCTTTCTTTTTATTACATAATTTGTTATACATTCCTATTCATATTGTCCTTTTATTCAGGGTTAGATTCACTGAGCTCAAATGTCCCTTTTCAGCAACGCCCTGCTCCACAGTCATACAGCTACATGCATAGCCTCCTGGGAGCTGACCAGTACAACCACAGTGTTGTACTGGGAGCTGACCAGTACAACCACAGTGTTGTACTGGGAGCTGACCAGTACAACCACAGTGTTGTACTGGGAGCTGACCAGTACAACCACAGTGTCCAATGTAACCACAGTGTGTTATAATGTTGTACTGGCAGCTGACCAGTACAACCATAGTATTGTACTGTTGTACTGGGAGCTGACCAGTACAACCACAGTGTTGTACTGGGAGCTGACCAGTACAACCACAGTGTTGTACTGTTGTACTGGGAGCTGACCAGTACAACCACAGTGTGTTATAATGTTGTACTTGGAGCTGGCCAGTACAACCACAGTGTGTTATAATGTTGTACTGGGAGCTGACCAGTACAACCACAGTGTGTTATAATGTAACCACAGTGTTGTACTGGGAGCTGACCAGTACAACCACAGTGTGTTATAATGTCGTACTGGGAGCTGACCAGTACAACCACGATGTTATACTGTTGTACTGGGAGCTGACCAGTGTGGATGGATGTATATTGGCCACAGAGTAGCTCCACTGGAGCAGTTAAAAGTCATAGTATGTAACTTTGCCTTGTGTTTACATAACAAAACAATAATGACATATTTTACCCATCATTGGGTCAAACACATGTCTGTGACCCGTGGTAGGTCCCCGTAGAGGTCCACATCAGAAACGTGGACCTCTACAGGCAGGGTACCTACCACGGGTCACAGACAAGGTCAGAGAGGGCTGGGCACTGCGTCAGGCACCCGGAACTGGCGGCAAGTACACTGACTCTGTGGGAGTCAACCCAGGCCAAAGCCAGCAAAGGAAATAGGCGCCCCACCTACATAGATGCACTGTGGCGCGACAGCGAAGCTAACAACACTGCAGAGCTCAGACAGGAGGGTGTGGAGGGCAGCGATTCAGGAGTCCTGAGTTTGTGTTGGCTAGACCGCACTCTTGCATCACATCGCACCCATCGTTTTCCCTCTACACCAGCAGTCATCAGCCACTGGAGTAGTGTGTTTTTTTAGGTAGACAGGGACATGTTTTTGGGCAACCAATACAAAACTGTGACATGAGTCATGACCCTCTTGACTGTATTTTCTTGTTTTGGCTGCTCAAAAACATCCCTGTCTATCAAAACAAACGGTGAAAACACCAAAATACAGAGAGAGGGCTATGTGTTTCTGCAGGTAAACACCACCACACTACTCCAGTGGCTGATAACTGCTGGTATAGAGGGAGATGATTGGTAAAAATGTTATATATTGTTTTGTTATGTAAACACAGGCCAAATTTGCATGCTATGCCTTTGAATGTGTGCAATATCTATTATGCTCAAAAACACATTATTTAAGTGCTGCTAAGTGCTGCTGTTAACATGAATAATAACAAGACTGGCACCTATATGGACATGACTTCATGTGATCTCGGACTTCATGTGGCCAGTCTATGATGCCAGTTGTCTATGACGTATGATTGATGACTCCATATTTGGGAAAACTTCAGCGCAATTAAACCCCTTTTCAACAGATGATGTCATCCATGCCCACATTTGGGCAATCCGAGCCCCTTTGACTTCCATTATAAGAAAAAGTTAAACGTTTGAAAAAATATAGAACATTTGTGGGATTCTACATTAGCCCACAAGAAATTTGGCCCTGATTGCTCCAGCGATTTCTCATAGAAGTCTACTTCTTTCAGAGCCATGACAAAATAACGTGATTTCTTCATATTTATTGTCCATATGAAAATGTTATAACTTCCAAATGGAACAGGATCACTCTTTGTTCGTAGCCTTTCTCCAGACATCTCAAAATACCCCCTCATATAGCAATAGGAATATAGGATATCTATACCCCTGCGCCCCTGGCATCTCATTATATCCCCTGACATCTCAAAATACTCTCTTCATCTCAGACAGAAGGAGTGAGTGAGCAGTAGATGATAAACAATGTATTTCTCTACAACAGGAGATAAACTCAAGTCCTGTCTTCTGAAGAATGTCGATGGTCAACATGGAAGCAACCAACATCCTCCCCATTCTGAAGAAGAAACTAGCCTTCCTCTCAGGTAACACACGCACGCACACACACACACACACACACACACACACACACACACACACACACACACACACACACACACACACACACACACACACACACACACACACACACACACACACACACACACACACACACACACACACACACACACACACACACACACACACACACACACACACACACACACACACACACACACACACACACACTCACACATTGTGGTGGTGTTGGTACTGTAGTCATGGTGCCACTTCAAAGTCACTCACAGTTTTGCGGGCGTAGGGGTATGGGTTGACCATAACATAGCATTGTGATATTGTGCATGTGATGATGGTAGCCACTAGGCGCAGCAGAGTGCTTGATGCTGCCCATAGAGGTACAAAATAACTAGAGTGGTAACCGGAAATCTCCGCCCACTCACTTCTATGGAGTTGCTCGGCCAGCGCATATTCCCCTTTTCCCCCTTCTTCCGTGTTTGTTGACGGTGATGTCGCAGGGCTCATCCACGTCGTCTTGAATGCGTAATGACACCTCCGTGCGCAACCCTGTGCGCAAGCTTGTGAGTCGCGCCTCATTCATGTACAGTATCTGGTCCCAGCCGTGGTAAGCTGCACTTCCAGAGTCCGCCACGAGGAGAGCCACGCTTTACTTATCCCTCTCGGTTGTGGGGGCTCGGGTACCGTTATGCAAGCTTCACAGTGCAGTTGTAGGTTATGCCTACTCAGCGACAAGTTACTTTTAGTTTTCAGTTGTTTATTTATTTATTACACACAAGAGCGGTCGTTGAATACTCTGTGGTCAGACACTCTGTGGTCACTGTTGTGAATAACAGACCGCTGTACAACTTTCTGTTTCAAGTTAATTAGTTGAAAGTAGTCTGGGCAATCTCCTTACCTTAATAATCAAATTTAGCAGAGTCTGGGGGCTCAAATCTACCACGGTGCATCTGGCTTTGTCGAGCGTCTATACATTATGACCACTTTTGGGCCGTGTTCAGGGTGGGGAGGGTTTGTCACTACACATACTCCTACGGGCTGGGGCGGCACCTGTCAGCAGGTAGTGTTTGGCGGGACAGAGGTGCTATGTCCTCCCGTTGGAGGCTCCTCAGTTCTCACTGGCAGGTCAGCCAGTGGTATACAACAGCAGCGACAACAAACAGAAATGTGTGTAAGAAGGAATTAATTAGCATAACGACTACAATAAGCCTCTCCGACCTACTTCCGTTGGTTGACTGGCGTCCCCCAGGGCTCTATACTCGGTCTGTTAGTATTTCTCTCTACACCAAATCACTTCACTGAAAATAGCCATGCATAAGCTTACAGCATTGTGAGCTTGTAGATCTGCTATTTTCGCTGAATGTTTGCCGCAGAATCGGGACGCTAGAATGCAAGTTTTTATAAGATCATAGGACATTATTGGATGGGGCAATATTGTAGTATTGTAGTAATATGGACACTCTTGTACATGTATTGTTTGTTGTTATATGTTGTTATCAAGGCACACAAATCTACAGTAACATAGACTTAACATTTTGTACAATAATAACAATGACCGGTCGGTATTACACCATCTTACTCTGCTGCTAGGCTACTGTAGCAATACAAGCTCTCAACAGCCACTTCTGCCAGCATTCACCAGTAAAAAGTGTGACAGTAGATGACAGCAGGCTTGTGTCACATACCTTGGCGTTGCTCTGTCTGGATCAGTCACTCTCAGGATGGATTTATTGCAGAGAAAGTACTATCCAAGAGTGACTGTGAACTCACGTTGCTGTATCGCTGAATGAGGCTGTTTGACATTACAATTACAAACTACAGTGCCAGAAGTGGCACTGTAGTTTGTAATAATAATAATAATAATAATAATAATAATGCCTTTTCTGCATGGTTCAGCGGCTTGACAACGAAGATACTGTAAGGAACAAGAAGGCAGGTTGTGCAAAATAACATCAGAGATGCGTCGAAAATGTACCGGCTCCCAGAGCTCATAGAAGGTGGGCCTGCTGCCTGTACATGTGAAACTTAAACCTGTGTATAACATCATCAGTGGCGCTGCTCCCAGATATCTATACTAGAGCCAGACGACCGAGGCCGGAGTTTTGAGTCCTAGAGCACCAAATACCAATGTTTTGACATTTGACATTTTCTATTTGAGACCGTTTAACTTGAACCTACTAGATTTAACCACTTAAGCCCTATTAGCTACTACAAGCTGACAACGCCTAGCATGCTTATAGATTGGCTATATTGGAAACATTTTTAAAGGTTAAAACTCAAGTCGGAACACATCGGCTGCATAATTCCCAATGCCGCTGCCATCCAAAAAAGTCAAATGACTCCCCTTATATGGGCCAAACTGATAAATCTGTCTCTCTAATCCATGGTTCATACTGGTGCACTACACCAGGGTCTGTCTGTGTGCGCTCATGCGAGGCGCCACGAGTGAACGGCGTCGCTCTGAGCTTTTTTAAATACAGGGACCTTACTGTGGACCAGCCTTCCACTTATCGTCAAAATGTCACCATCCAGAGCGATTTTTTGAGGTCAGGTCTGGGCTTATCTCTGGGCTATGATAACCAGTTAGGAAATGACAGGCTGGTATTGTATGGCAGTGGTTCTTAAACCTTTTCATGTCAAGGACCCCCAAAATGAAATGTATTTGGCTGCAGACCCCATCTAAAAAATATTTTGTGCCAGGGACCTCTAGATTTGAGTTAGAAATGTTCACTTTAAACAATGTGCACAACTTTTCACGATTTTTCTAAAATAGCAGATCTATAAGCTCATAGAGTGGCACAAAGTGACGCGCTATGAGCTTGTACCCCCCAAGGACCCCCGAAGGTATCCCGGAGGGGTCCCCGGACCCCACTTTGAGAACCAGTGGTGTTTTCATTGTGTTTTTTGTTTATGTTGTGTTGTTATTGTCTGTCCTGTTCTCCTGAGATCACAGACCATGTTAGAAACTTAAGTATTTCTCAATTTAGCATTCTATCCCTTGGGATTTGTCTTCTTCGTCCATAAAATCATAATATAAATCAACCGATCAATCAGTCAATAGCATTACATAGATTTTTACCCGTATCGGTACTTCCGATCGACAATGAGGACAAACCTGACCACAACATGCTATGTCAGCAGACTGCTGGCCCGCCCTGGAGAGATGAATGCAGTGACCTGCAAAACACCAGTTATGAAAAATCAATGACCTGGCTATGATATGTTGTCTATAGCCTAATTAGTAGTTAGACATCGGCAGGGCTTGATTCACTGGGGCTGGGGGTGGGAATCCATGCCTCGAGACATGGAGGCATGTTTTTTTCGTACATTAATGTCCTACTTCATCATACAAGAGTGTCTCACAAAGGTAGTGAGAATTAGTGGTGGGAAAAAAAAGTTCATTTCAGTGAACGAACGATTTTGTTGATTGTTCACGTTCACGGCAATGATTCGTTCACTTTCTCGTTCAGTAGCACTATTTTCTAGTGTTCAAAATTTACTCGAGTAAAAGTACAAAAGTATTGGCATCAAAATATACTTAAAGAACCAAAAGTAAAAGTACTAACATATTTGAAAATAGCCGATCTACAAGCTCACAACGCGTCGCATCGCGTTGTGAGCTTGTAGATCTGCTATTTTCAAATAGCCTAGGTATAAAATAGGGCTAAAGTGGTTAATGTGTGTTTTTATAATGTGTGTAAAACACCATCGCGGGAGCGTTTTTTTTACGTCGCGCGCGAACGTAACAGTTTAACAGAAAGTGAACGAGCTCGTTCACTTTCACGGCAAATGAACTAGTTCTTTTGAACGAATCGATCATGAACGACACATCACTAGTGAGAATAGCATATCGTTGCTGTCGAGCAGAAACCTCTTATGTCCATATTTTAACTTTTTTGTGTTTTTTTCGCAAATGAATGCCTTACTTGATCATACTACAGGGTCACGCAAACGTTTACAAAATCTAACGCATCGCTTCGCGCCGCGCTTCGAGTTTGTAGATCTGCTATTTTTTTATTTGAATCCTGAAAATTAATAGTTTTGTACATAGGAGGTGTACAAAACGATACAGAGACGATATCTACAGTACAAGCTCACACAACGCGTCCCGATGCCACGCTGTGTGAGCTTGTAGATCGGCTATTTTCACTATTTGAATTTGAAAATGATAATGAAAAAATGAACTGTTTTGGACAAGGTTTCCACCCGACAACAACGATATGGATGGGACCAGGGGATATCTGCATCTGTATTGTGTGCAGTTTGAAAGTGAAGTTGAACTTTACATTATGAAAGCATGAGGACGACATAGAGAGAGAGTAATAATAATTTACACATAGACACCAAACAGCAAAGCCATGTCTCTCTTCATTCCCTGGATTTTAATGGTGACTATTGTTTGCAAATCAGAAAACTAATCTGAAAAATCCCTTTTTGTTGCTGCATCGATGCGTGTGGTAATAGTCTACTGTCAAGGTCAGGTGCTGTGTCATGGTTCTTTCTCATTTGTGGCTGAATAACTGAATAAGATTATATATGTTAACTCATTGGTTCTCAAAGTGGGGGGAGTTTCAGGGGGTCCCCAGCTAAATGATAGATAGTGAGGAACCAAATGGACCCTTATGAGTCTGAGAGTGTACATTCTCAGAGTTAAATTAACATTGATTTTACTATATGAATGGGGGTCCCAGAGATAGAAATGCCATTAACTCATTCACTGCCAGAACTTTTTTATTTTTGCGTTACAAACTGCCAGAGATTTTTCATAGAAAAAGAAAGTACTCAGGAGCCAAGATACAAAATGTTTAAGTTTTAAGTTAACAAGGAAGTGGATTGGAGTCTAGATCTTCAACAAATCATATCTCCTTGGTCTTTAGGTTAAAAATTAAATAAATAAATAAGAAAAAAAAAAGAAAAAATTAAAAGTCGTTTTAGTCGTTCTTGGCAGTGGGGGCTTAAAGGACAAAAGTCGTTTTAGTCGTTCTAGGCAGTGAATGAGTTAAATGGGGGTCCGTAGCCTAATGCATGTCAAACTGGGGGTCCTTGAAATTAAAATGGTTGAAAACTCTACAAAACACTCACTGCTAGAGCTGTAGAAATCTTCTCTTATGGGGGTCCTTGGCATATCTTTTCAAATGGGGGTCTTTGGGCTAATAAGTGTCAATTTGGGGTCCTTGACATGAAAAAGTTTGAGAACCACTGTGTTAACTAATAGTAGGCTATAGCCCATTTCATTCTGTTGTTTTCTCTATTAGCCAAATTATGTCTAAGCTGCTGAGGAAGGCAGAAGCCAAAATGTTTGTCTTCTTTGGTTGTACATCACAGGCCTGTTTTGGCAATAGATTTTGTTCACAAAGCCAAAAGCCAAACAGTAATGTCATTTTTATTTAGTTCCAAAGGTCAATGCCAAAAACACAATTAAATCATTAATTGCAATTATTTGTAAGTAATCGTCAGCTAAAATGTTGTGATCATGACAGCCCTGCATCTCACTGCCTTTCATGTACATGTCTGTGTTCATATAAATGCTGACGACAGTCATTAGGCCCCCCCCCCCTCTCCCCCTCTCCCCCTCCTGCAGGTGCTGCTGTAGCCAGCATTTTACGAACACCAAAGTCATGAGTTCCAGCCCCCAAATTCAGTGTTGCATGAAAAGACAATTATGTTGCATAATTACAATGCATAATAAGCATGTTACTTATTTGTACACGCCCTGTAGCAAAGACAACTTGAGGACAACCGAACATTACCGTCTGTCAGCAACTGCTAACTGTAAAAGAACAGCTGTCAGCGATCTGATCTGTCACTGTTAGTTCTTGCAGGTTTACAGATGACATATCTCCCTGGGTAAATCCTACCAGACCGCACCAGAGAGCCGGAGAATGGCTACTAGAGCTGTGACCATCAATTCATTTCTTAGCGATTATTCTATTCTTGATTACTTTTTTGATGAATCATCTGTTTCTGTCTGTCTGTAGGAGGGAAGGACAGACGCAGCGGCCTCATCCTGACCATCCCTCTGTGTTCAGATCAGACCAGCATGGAGGAGCTGAGTACAACACTCAATTACCTCCTGTCTATACCCAGGTACACACATACCATAACATGCACGCATGCACGTGCGTACACATACACACACACACACACACACACACACACACACACACACACACACACACGCACACAATAACATGCACGCATGCACGTGCGTACACACACACACACACACACACACACACACACACACACACACACACACACACACACACGCACACGCAAGCGCGCGCGCAAATAACTATCTGTTACCTCTGTCTTTCACAGTGAGAAGTGTAAATCTCGTGGTTTTACTGTCATTGTCGACGGTCGTAAATCTCAGTGGAACATCGTAAAGACTGTGGTGCTGATGTTACAGGTAGGACAACATTAATTGTGACACCAGTCCAGTAGGTAAGACAACATTAAATGTGCAGGATGTGATATTATTTTTGTTCAAATAAGGGTTAAAGGTTCTATGACATTCATTTTCACTTTTTTTTTATTTTATATATGTTTTTTGGGGGGTTTTATGACCTCAATTACACCCCAAAAAAATGAACTTTGAACATTCAGTGGATTTTCTGTGGTCTGTTTCTGAATTATTAGGAAATGTGAGAGAAAAACACCTGCAATGGATAACTGGAGTGGAATTTTCAGTTAAAACCTTTTATACACGTTTGAAGGACCATGACAAAGACTTTTAATGTGTTGTAAAACTGAATGTCATGAAACCTTTAAGTATTAAATAGCTCTATATTCAGATAATAATCATTGCTATAAACTCTGTTGAGTGTTTGTTCAGTAACAGTAGTCTCCCTGTCTCTCCAGCTCTTTAGAAAACAGAAAATGCATTTTCAGGTCGGGATACCAATTTTATACATTCAGGAGAGAGAACTCATATAGGAATATAGGATAAACAAGTGAAATTGGAAAGAAATGAGCAGAAACTTGAACACTGGAACACGTTATAGTGTTGAAGCTGATGAATTAATTGATACTCCCTCCTGATTGGAGGAAATTGGCAACCCACCTGAAAATATATTTCCTGTTGAATAGCTGTAGAGACGGGGAGACGCCTATTACTGAACAAACACTCTATAACATTGATTACTATCCCAATTACTATCCCAATATGGAGCTTTAACAAACCTTTAAAAACCATAACCATAAAATATCACTTACACTACCTTTTTAACTCATTGAGTGCCCGAATTATTTCTGGCTATTTCTGGCCAGTACGATTTTGATATATATATTTTTTCAAAGTAAAAAAAAAGTGCTTAGGAAGCGAGATACAGCCTTTTTCAGTTATAAGTTAAACAAGGAGTGGATGGAGCTGCAAATCTTCAGATAATGATATATATATATATATATATATATATATATATATATATATATATATATATATATATTATTTTTTTAAACACGTGAAACACGTTAATGGCACGTTGCACCATAGCGGTAAAACACGTGAAACACGTTAATGGCACTCAATGAGTTAACTGTGACACCAGTCCAGTATGTAGGACCACATTCACTGTGACACTAGTCTTATTAGGTTAGGTACATTCACTGTGACAAGTAGGAGATGTGACACAATACAGTGTAGAAGGATTATGGGTGAAATATGTTTGGACATTATGTTGACCGTGTGTGTGTGTGTCTGTGTGTGTCTGTGTGTAGAGTGTCATCCCAGCAGAGGTCTCCTTGGTGTGTGTGGTGAAACCAGATGAATTCTGGGATAAGAAAGTTACTCATTTTTGCTTCTGGAAAGAGAAGGACCGCCTGGGCTTTGAGGTGAGATCTGATTGGCTGTCTGTGCACCTCAGTCCCACCCCCCTCAGTTTGATTGATAACCAATCAGACTCGGTTTAATATCTCAACTCCTGCAAAGGGACAATAGTTTGTGACACCACTACTGAGATGTATAGATAAGTTATCAAATGATCAGTTATCAACATACTAATCAACGCAAACTACTGATAACAGCTCAATCTATCTGCCTTTCTGTCTCGCTCTTCCTGCTGCCTGTCAGGTGATCCTGGTATCGGCCAATAAGCTGACGCGTTACATTGAACCGTGTCAGCTGACTGATGAGTTTGGAGGAAGTTTAGATTACGACCACATCGACTGGCTCAACAAGAGACTGGTAAGTAGCTCGACTGGATTCAACTGGTTAATCAGGTTAACTAACTAAATAAGTAGGATAACTACTGTAGGTTAAACAAGCTTATCTGATTAACTAAGTAGATAACTAGGTTATTCTAGATCAGAGGTTCACAACCTTTTCTGCATCAGGGCCCACTTGAAATTCTAGTGGGTGTGTGAGTATTTTATTGTGTTTTTATTGTGTTATGCACCTCCCATGTATCTGAAATCAAGAATTGAATTGAATAATTAGTGTAAAGCCCCTTACACACCGGGGGCGAATTTTTCATGCTAATAATGCGTATTTTTTTTAAACCTTGTGAAGTCGATGCAAGCTTACATGGAGCGAAAAAGCGAAAAAGCGAAGCGAAAAAGCGTCTTTTAATTATTCGGAACGAGTCCGAATTTTGCGTATATTCGCATATTCGCCGGTGTGTAATGACCTTTAGGCTTCATTCTTAACCCATTAACTGCCAGAGGTATTTTCATATTTTTTTAGCCAGTGCCAGAGTTTTTCATTGAAAAAAAAAGAAGTACTCAGGAGCCGAGATACAGAATTTTTAAGTTTTAAGTTAACAAGGAAGTGGATAGGAGTCTAGATCTTCGAAAAATCATATCTCCTTGGTCTTTGGGTCAAATTAGATTTTTTAAATTTTTTATATATATATATTATTTTTTTAGTTCACGTAGATCTACGTGATTGGCACGTGGCGGCTTTAAATAGGTTCGCGTAGATCTACGTGATTGGCATTGAATCAGTTAACGAGGAAACGGTTCATGTGTCCTCTTGGCCCCGCCCCCTCAGGTGTTTGAGAAGTTCACTAAAGAGTCCACCTCTCTGCTTGACGAGCTGTCGGTCATGACTGACAGCGACAAGACCACTCCCATGGACAAAGACAAGTTAGTACACCAATACCATTTACTGTGCATTTATTATTTCACATCAAACATGTGTGTCTGTCTGTCTGTCTGACTGACTGTATCTGACTGACAGACTGTCTTGTCCCTCCAGGTCAGCTGACTGTAATTTCCTGCCTTCCTTTGACCCCGAGGCCGTCCTACAGACTGGTACAAACTACAATCTACAGTTTTTTTTAGAACAGAGTGAAGCAGTGGTCCTTTAACCCATTAAGACCGAGAACGCAGCTGTGTCATTTTAAGATTTCTTTGGCTATATAGAAATAGCAGATATACAAGCTATTTCTTTTTTAAATTGTGAAAATGTGTGCAAATCTTTAGGTTGAATATATATATATACTTTTTTAAAGCGAAAGTTTTTAACTCAAATCTTTTTACAAATTCACAAAAAAAAAAACTCAACATTTTACAAATGCCTTGTAAATCCAAAAAAAAAAAATTTCCCTAATTTTTTTTCATATTTTTTTTTACTTATGTTGCTCATTATTATTATCAATGGTTTTCAAACCTTTTGTGTCAAGGACCCCCAAAATAATATGTATTTGTCCGCGGACCCCCTCCCATCTAAATTTTCTTTTTTCCAGGGACACGATTTTTCTAAAAATAGCAGATTTACAAGCTCATAGCGCGGCACTCGGTGCCGCGCTATGAGCTTGTATATCTGCTATTTTTGAATAGCCAAAGAAACCTTAAAATGACACGCATGCGTTTCCTTCCCGGCCTTAAAGGGTTAACCCATTGAATAAAATGTTGCTTGTATATCTGCTATTTTGGAAAAATCCTGAACATGTGTGCAAATCTTTGAATATATATGTCACAGTACGTTTGGAGAACCAGTACGATTGAAGACAGAGCGCTCGTTTTTAGGCACGGGGCTCCTTCGGGGCGAGGCGGGGCTTTTCGAGACAGGGTTTATTAGCGAGGCTCGCGAGGAGGAGGAGGAGGACGGCGCTGCGAGGCGGGGGGTTATTACGCGAGGCTCGCGAGGAAGAGGAGCCTCCTCCTCCTCCTCGCGTAATAACCCGTCCCGTCCTCTCCTTCTCTCCTTCTCCTCCTCCGAGGAGGAGGAGAAGGAGAGCGCGGAGAGGCGGGGCTTTGATGCGCCGACGGAGACCTGTCTTTTGTTGTTCCCCCCCACATAGCAACCAGGAAGCTACGCTAGGGGAACCATAATATCTATGAGGGGAACGCTGAACACGCGTTCACACGCACGGCGCGCCGACTTAGTGGAGCTTGAGGCCGAGGAAGCGCGCCCTCGCGCCTCCAGGCGCGAGTGCCCGCGGTGACCGGCCGACGCTCCACTAGTCGACTCAGCGCCGTTTGATTTGTAAACCGATAGGGACAGAATAGTTCTTTTCATGGATCACTGTGTGTGTGTGTGTGTGTGTGTGTGTGTGTGTGTGTGTGTGTGTGTGTGTGTGTGTGTGTGTGTGTGTGTGTGTGTGTGTGTGTGTGTGTGTGTGTGTGTGTGTGTGTGTGTGTGTGTGTGTGTGTGTGTGTGTGTGTGTGTGTGTGTGTGTGTCAGGGAGAAAGTAAAACAAAAGCCAGAACACAATAAAAGTATCTAAACAGTCCTGCTTTCAATAAACCAAAAAAAGCATGAGCGCGTGTGTGTGCGCGTGTGTGTGTGTGTGTGTGTGTGTGTGTGTGTGTGGCCATATATGTTTGTGCACAAGCCTGGCTTGTGGCTCCCTCTAGTGCTGGGTGGGTGGTAAAAACGAGCGCGCTTTCTTCAATCGTACTGGTTCTCCAATCATACTGTAACATATATATATATATATACATTTTAACTCTAATCTAGTTTTGTGGAAATAAATTATGATGAAGTTCATTCACATAATGGTGATTCAGTCCGAATATAAATATGACATCCTGTCTGATGATGATTATAGTTATAATAATGTTAATATTATGTGTGTGTCCAGGTCATGAGTTGCTGTCAGAGTTACAACAGAGAAGATTTAACGGCTCAGAGGGAGGAGGTATTGTACTGTATGATGTGGATCCATGGATGGATGGATGCATGAATGAATGCATTTATTGTATGTATTGTATGGTGTTATGGTCAAGAATGGTGTCATGAATGAATGAATGGATGGATGGATGGGTGAATGAATGAATATATTGTATGTACAGTATTCTAGGGCCTATGGATGGATAGATGAATATATTATGTAGACATTATGTAATATATTATGTATATTATTGTAGGTCCAGCATGGTGTCCTATGGACGAGGAGCTTTTGGCTCAGCCTCAGGTGATGAGGCTGCTGGATTCTCTCAGAGAGCAGTACACCAAATACCAGGAGCTGTGCAGACTGCGGAACAAACGCACACAGCTCGACGAAATACACAGCAAGGTCATGCAGGTACTGCAGGACACACACACACACGTTTGTATTACTATACTTGTGAGGACATAGGACTGTGATTTTTTATGAATGCCATTTTACAATGAGCTTGTAGCAATTTTTCCGTGCACGACACCAGCGAGCAAATAATTATGAATCCGGAATAACTCTTAAAACTAACCTCTAAATGCCTAATTCTAACCCCAACCAGAATATGTTCCTAATTGTAAACATAACTCTTAAAAGTCTTTTTAACCATAAAACAAAACATTTTCTTGTGAGGACCAGGAAAATTGTCCTCAAACTACTATACTTGTGGGGACATTTGGTCTTCACGAGTATAGTAACACACACACGCACACGCACACACACACACACACACACACGCACACGCACACGCGCGCACACACACAGACAGTGTGATATTGGTCACTCATCGGAAAGTTCAAATGAGTTGTGAGCTTCCAGTGAAAGCTTCAAGTGTTGTGTAGCTAGTGCTTGTGTTACCATGGAGATGAAGGAGGAATTGGGGGGAAATCTTAACGGTGACGTTTACAGCTGCTGTTACTAGGCAACCAAACAGTAGAATGAAGGGTTTATTACAAATGAAGGGTTTATTATAAATTATATTAGAAGCGTCTATATGGAGTGTGTGTGTGTGTGTGTGTGTGTGTGTGTGTGTGTGTGTGTGTGTGTGTGTGTGTGTGTGTGTGTGTGTGTGTGTGTGTGTGTGTGTGTGTGTGTGTGTGTGTGTGTGTGTGTGTGTGTGTGTGTGTGTGTGTGTGTGTGTGTGTGTGTGTGTGTGTGTGTGTGTGTGTGATTTCGTTTTTCATGTGTGTATGTATTTGAATATGGGTGTGTGTTTTTTTTTGTTTTGTTTTTTCTTATCTGCCTGCTGTAATCCTTTTCAATGTATTCCCAAGACAATAACTGATTGTCCATTTAGACCTGAGGCCGATTCTAAAAACGCCTTCAAAATCCTGACCTTAGAAGTTTTCTGAAAATTGTATTCAACATTCCTTTAAAAAATAACGTTGCGCTATATATATATACACACACACACACACACACACACACACACACACACACACACACACACACACACACACACACACACACACACACACACACACACACACACACACACACACACTGTATATAGCAGCAACAATACACAGAGTTGTTCCCGGCTTGAAAGGTATAACAACGTATATACAGTAGGTGTTCCAGATCTAAATGGGTTAATGTGTGTGTGTGTGTGTTTAGGTGGTGACCTGGTTGGAGGGGCCCGGCTGTGATCAGCTGAAGAGTCAGTGGGCCATAGGAGACTCTATCAGAGCATCTCAGGCTCTGCAGCAGAAACACGAGGAGATAGAGAGTCAACACAGTGTGAGTATGACACACCGGTAGGAAGTGTTGAGCCAATAGGAATCAATATTCTGTTACTGCATTCGGCACATGGACTGTAAAAGAAAAGTGGACGAAGGGAGCCGTGACGTCACCCATTGGTTTCTGCAGACCGACCCGTTTTGAGGCCACTATTTTAGCGAAATCAAACCATCTTTTGATTTCCAGTCCCGAAATGGAACCGGAAACGAATGCTATTGGGCAGTGACGAAAAATGTTCGTCGACTACCTTTTTTTCACTGACGAAAACTAAATAAAAACTAAGGTATGATGACTAAAACTATGACTAAATATATTTACTATTTTGTCAGCAAATAAAAACTAGACTATAATATTAGGGAGGGACTAGTGGAGAAGAGATCCAGTAGAACTAAAAGACCCGCCAAAATACATTTTAGTACATTTTACTAAATCAACTGTAGATTTAGTCGACTAAACTGAAATCTTATGGTATTTAGTCAACTAAAACTAGACTAAAAGTAAAACATTTCCTATGACTGAAATATGAGTAAAACTGGTAAAAACCGGGTCTTCAGCCCTAGAAGCTTATCCTACTGTATTATACATTTAAACATTTATGGGACCATAATTGACAAAAATGCACATCATGGTAATTGAAAGAAGTCTTTAAACTAGCGACTGAAAGCAAGTATTTATGACAATGTTTACTAAGGTAATAAAATCTAGTGTAAAGTCTGGTCAAATACCCATTGCGTTTAATGGCACGAAAAGTCTTCTGCAACCAGCAGGAGGGGAAATTGTAACACCTTCTCTAGGCCATTTATGAGAACGGCAGCGAATGCTTGGCAACTGATGCAGCATTGTCCATTTCTCGCCTCAAAATTCTTCTAAAACATTCTTGAGTGTACATATACTTTATATATATATATATATATATATATACATATTGAGTGGAAATATATTCTTGAGTGTACATAGCTGTAAATTACATCTTGTGTTTGTGTACATGGCTGCCATGTTGGATACGACACAAATCAAGCAACGCTGATCGATTTGAGCCAGGTGCTCTATAGAGTCTTTGATTAGACAACTATTGCGGTCACTAATAAAAGCCACTGAACTCTGTGATTGACCAATCAGTATCCGTGTAATAACCACAGTTGTTAACCCTTCTAGATAAAGCTTATTTTCCCATGTGAAATATGATTGAATAGATATTGACTGCCCACATGTTATTAAAAAATGATTATCACAATCCCTACATGTTGTGTACAGGAGTGGTTTGCGGTCTACGTGGAGTTGAACCAGCAGATTGCTGCCTTGCTGGGTGGCGGTGATGAAGAGGAGCTGTTGGAGCTGAAGAGTCTTCAGCAGCAGCTGAGTGACGTGTGTTACAAACAGGCCTCACACCTGGAGAACCGACAGAACATCCTGCAGTCAGCGCACGACTTCCACAGCACTGCACAGGATGTATGAACACACACACACACACACGCGCGCGCGCGCACACACACACACACACACACACACACACACACACACACACACACACACACACACACACACACCTGGAGAACCAACAGAACATCCTGCATTCAGCTCACGACTTCCACAGCACAGCACAGGATGTATGAACGCACACACATAAACACACACACACACCTGGAGAACCGACAGAACACTTGACCTAGCTATGACGACCATGCAGACATTACCTTGGTCATTTGTTCTCATGTTTTTGTTACTTAGGCTTGTCTTTTCTTGACCACAATGTAAAAATGTTGATACCTGTAGTAGCAGTTTATTTAGCAGATTCATTGTGTACCGTGTATCATTTAGTTTAAATGTACAGATAATTTTTTGGATAGTAATTGTTTAGACTGATGCTAGGTTCTTGGTTTACTCGTGATCCTAGTTTACTGAGGCACTACACTGTCTCTCTGCATTTGATGTACTTATGTCATTACCTTGCTTATTGTATGTCGCTCTGCTAAATTGTAAAGTGCGCGTGTGTGTGTGTGTGTGTGTGTGTGTGTGTGTGTAGTTGTCTCAGCAGCTAGATGGTCTTCTAGGAATGCTTTGTGCAGACGTGGCTCCAGCAGATGGAGCAGCCATTCAACAGACACTCAAACACCTGGAGGAGAAACTGAAGGCTGTAGGTCAGTACCAGAGACCCTTAACCCATTTAGACCTGAGGCCGATTCTAAAAACGTCTTATAAATCCTGACCTAAGTTTTCTGAAAAACTTCAAATATTTATTAAAAAATTACAATAAATGTATGTTGCTACTTGCTATATACTGTACATAGCAACGTCCTGAAAGGTATATTTACAAATTGGGGTTCCCACGCAAAATGGGTTAAAGCAATAGGACACTTGGTTGAGGTTTGGGTTGTGTACTTACTGTACCTTGTCATGATGCAACTAGTCCAATTGGCGACATATGCGCAGTTGATTTGAAGAAAAAAGAAAAGAAAAAAATTGCTCCTCATTGACTTCCGTTGTACTATGAAACAGCTCTCAAAGTCACTCTTTTAGCACATAAACAAAAGTAAAGGACAATATATAACATCATAAAAACCAGTACGGAGTTTGTTTAAAAAAAATAAAGCTAGTCTGATACCAAGTCTATAACTGAGTCTAGATCTTTACTGTATCACTAAGTAAACAACTGTCTGTCTGTCTGTCTGTCTGTCTGTCTGTCTGTCTGTCTGTCTGTCTGTCTGTATGTAGAGAGCAGTCTGCAGGGTCTGAGGGAGAAGGGACAGGTAGTATTGGATCAGATGTCCAGCCAGCCTTCCTGGTCTGAGGAGGACAAAGTCAGTCCAACGGCCGAGACCCAAGAGAACATCACACATGTCCAATCTGTCATGGAAGACATGACACTCCGGAAACAACGGTAAGACTGACTGACTATCTGACCAACTGGTTTACTGACTGACTGAATTAAAAAAAAAGACCTACTGTATGACCTCTTGTACACCTCTGAAATTGCGGTCCGACGAGTGGCTGAGACAGACCATATGTATTTATTTTTTATCTAACCCAGAATTTCTGCATTTCTTCGGCTGCGTGCGTTAAAACCTGATTGACCAAAATGTTATTGCATCGGACTGTGTGCTAGGGCCATTACTGTAGAGTTCCACTGATCAGTCTAGATTCTGTGCCAGTCAAATGTACACGTATTAGCAACAGACGCACATCTGAAGTCGATGCACCAGGCTCTAGGTTTCTGATGATTTGAAGTTGAACCATCCTATGTGTTCCGGAGTCGCAATTTCCACCACAAATTCAAAAAATTTAACTGAAACAAGCATTATAAGGGAAAGGTGGCTTTGTATTCTATATATTCGTCCATATTTTGGTAAAATTGTTCTCTTAAAAATAAAGAAAATAGCTGATCTACAAGTTCACAACATATTGCAATACGAGCTTGTAGATCCGCTTTTTTGTTGTTGCGATTTTTTAATTCAGTACAGTACAGCCCTACATACTGTACAAGAAGTATGCAGGGCTACAGTGGTAAATAAGGTTGGCATTATTTTATTTTGTCTTAACATTAACATAGCCTACGAACAGTTTAAGCCCATAAAGTGCGTTTATCCTTCTGACAATTTAGTATTGTCCGTCTTGCCTGAACAAATATATAACTGGAAGTCATAGAGCTCCAAGTGCCAAATATTTACTGTTGCTTTGGTCAACGTAATTCATAATTGCAGTGAATATGGAACAACTTTATGAAATGACGGCGAGAGCCTTCAGAATGTAAATATGGCAATGTGCGTGTGCAGAGGTCCAAAAAGTATTTCAGCCATTGTCAAAACCAGGTTAAAGCAAAAGGTAATTTTCTTTTTCACCACAAGATGGCACTATGACTCTTCAAATCTCATTATATTGGGCTGGGCTCCATGGATAACCATTTGAATGACATAAACAAATTACATTAGTTGTGTTGTTATATATAAGATCTGAGGAAATGTATCGATAAAGTGGGATCTACAGCGATTTATTGTCAGTTAGATTTTATATGGGGAAAAAGAAAACCAGTATTAACTCGGAGCACTTTATTTTGAAATGTGTTTGTGTGAGAGTAACAGACGGTCCTGTACACTGGTACATCTGTTAGTGTAGTTAGTACTATGACTTTATTAAAAGTTGAAACTAATATCTCCATGGTGTGATGGCTTGACCTAGTGTATGTGTTGCTTGTGAATTCTTCCCCGTCCACAGTGAAGGAAGCTGAGAGACTGCTGATGTGATATGCATGAGACATACAGTAATGATGTTGTTTGACATGTTAAGACCAATATCTGGAGATTTGAGCTCACAAGTCTGTTTTCCCTGATGAAAAGAGAAATGTAGTGATTCATACAATGAAAACGTTTTAACACTCTTGCTTCGATTGTAGACAGAAATCTTGTATCTCCATATTTCAACTTTTTATGTTTCGTTTTTTTGTCAACTAATGCCCTACTTATTTGTCACACAAAACGGTAGCAAAAAAGCTGATCTACAAACTCACTATGCGTTACGTTGCGATTTGTGTAGATCAGCTATTTTGGGAAAATATCGGTTAAGTCTGTCTGTGGGTCTTATATTGAACCAACAAAAAGTATTAACAAGAGTTTGTGACTAAATAATAACTATTGGATCCATCGGACCCTTTGGACTACAGGTTCTTTTTTCCATTTTCTGAAAAGTAACGGTTTTGGACATACAAGGTGGTCACCTGTTTGTGTTTGTTTGTCTGCAAATGCTGGACTGATCCGTGCCAAATATTTTTGTGTGTGTAGGTGTGAAGACATGGTGGATGTGAGGAGGTTGAAGATGTTGCAGATGGTTCAACTGTTCAAATGTGAAGAGGACGCTACACAGGTGAAACACATCATCAATGTTCAAAATGTTCTAATAACGGGAGCTTTTTGGCATTAACAAATCCTGAACCACACGTTTATAACTTACTGTTAAAATATTTTACGGCAGTGGTTCTCCAACTTTTTCATGTCAAGGACCCCCAAATTAATTATGTATTTGGCCACGGACCCCCCATCTGAAAATATTTTGTGCCAAGGACCCAAGATACAAGATTTGTTTTGTTAAAATGTTGTTAAAAATATGCCAAATCTTTCACATTCTTTTTTTTCAAGATTTCTTGAAAATAGTAGATCTACAAGCTCACAACGCGCCGCATCACAACGTGTTGTGAGTTTTTAGATCGGCCTATTATCAAATAGCCGACATATAGATTTAAAGTGGTTAAATTGATTTTGATGCTAAATTAACAAAAAAAAATTGGGGAACCCCCTCAAGGAGTGTGGGGGTCCGCAAAGCCCACTTTGAGAACCACTGTTCTACAGAATACTGCTACAAACATTTAACTATTGCTACATAATTAAAACCATATTTCACCATAGCTACGACAATGTTACTTAACCGATGCCTGAGTGATGCCAGAAAACAAAATGTTCAGTTCAATGACTTCATTTTTCATGCTGAGTGGACGGTGGAATCGGTTCAATGTATTTTCAACATTGTGTTGAAACTGTTGTGGACTTGTCATTACTTGCAGTATGTGAGCAAGGTGGTTACTACTGTAAAGGGTTGCTAATTCACCATTGATGCGAGTCTCGTCGTAAACATGTCAGTAAAAATTCATAATCATGTGTATATATGTGTACACTGTAGATAGATAGACAGATAGATAGATAGATAGATATGTGCTTGTGTGTGCTGTCTATATTCTATACTTATGGATATACAGTATGCTGTGTATGTACATTAAAATGATTTGTTGTATAATAATGGTGTTTGTATGCAGGCAGTAGAATGGCTTGGGGAGCTGTTAGAAGCCTTATTAAAGACCCACGTCAGACTGGGAGAGGACGGTCAGGAGACGAGGACCATGTTGGACAAACACAGGAAGTTTGTGGATGTGGCTCAGGTTTGTGTCCCGATTCCTTCATTACAGCACCATCCCACCGAGCTATGGGACAGATTAATTTTATTAAAGGTCCAGTGCAATGACATTTTCGGTCATTCTATTTTTAAGTTTCAGTCTGAAACAGCCTCGCAACTAATCAGAAGGTTGCATCCCTTCAGGCTATGGCACGGTAGCACCTCTCTCACATGATGCGCAGTGTTAGTGTTTGTAGCCTGCAGGAGCGGGCTGGCCAAGGGAGACAGAGACTCGGCCACTGTGCAGAATGTTTGTTACCAAGTTGCTTATTTCTAACCTAAAATGTTTCCAGATACATATTTTATTGTGCTGATTAAGTTTACAATGAGTAATACACTGTCTGGACGTCATCTTGAATGAGATTCAAACTGAGTAGTTCTGTAATTAAAATCAGCTATGGGAATCACACAGGTGAACAAAATCAAGATTCATTTATATTCATGAAAGTTGATCTATGTCATCACGCGGCACGTTTTCGTTCACAGGAAGTAACTAAGATTGACTTTTGATATAAAAATTATAAATAAAAAAATTTGCATCTATTGTTAGGTATGCCCATATGATGACCACAGATATGCTCTAAAATTGTGAAAAAAAAAATTTATTGTGAAAAACATTTTTTCTCATTTCACTTTAAGTGCAACAAGAGATCATTAACTGTAATAACAGGTCGGGTTATTAAATGTAAGATTATTAACTCTCTCAGTGCCAGGCCCCGAGTTATCCCGAGTTTTTGCTGAATACCCTCAGTGCCAGAACGAGAAATCCTGAGTTAAATTTTTTGAAGTGTTCAGAACCCAAGATATCATTATCTGAAGATTTGCAGCTCCATCCACTCTTTGTTTAACCTATAACTGAAAAAGGCTGTATCTCGCTTCCTAAGCACTTTTTTTTTTCTTTGAAAAAACAAAAAAAAATTGCTGGCACAGTTCGCAATATTTCTTTTATTTCATTGGCACTGAAAGAGTTAAATGTAATAGATTATCACTATAAGGGGGCCGTGTCCACAGAGAACGCCCTTTGAGCTGGCAGCGCCAGTCTGCCATGCATTTCTATAGTAAAGATGCATTGGTGTGCTCCTCTTCCCAGCGCTGACCGTGTGCTTTGGACATGATGTCCAAAGCACTCCTCAGCTCAAAAGGCGTTCTCTGTGGACACAGCCCCTAATAACAGATCATTAACTGTGGTAACAGATTAAATGTAGCAATAGATTGTTAACTGTGACATGACGCCATTGGCTCCCAGCTACTGCCCGCACATGTAATTTTGATAGCATGTTATGTAGACAGATGCCAGATTCCTTTGTAGACCTGGCATCCTATAGTGTGTATAGTTTCAATATACAGATTTTTTTGGTTTTGTTGATATTATACTGTTAAGACTGATGATAGGTTATTGGTTTACCTATGATCCTAGATGACTATATTTCTATGCATTTGATGTATTACCTGTTTACCTTGCTTACTGTAAATCGCTCTGGATTAAGAGAATCTGCTAATTGCCTAAATTGTAAATGACTTGTTATATTAACTGTTTGAAGTTGACTGGTTCCCTTTCCCCCTGTGTGTTTCTCTATAGAGTACATATGACTATGGCCGTCAGTTGTTGCAGGCCTCAGTGGTTCTGTGTCAGTCTCTGCGCTGTTCCACTCGTTCATCAGGAGACACTCTGCCTCGTCTCAACAGAGTCTGGAAACAGTTCTCTGTCTCTTCTGAGGAGAGACAGCACAGGCTGGAGCTAGCGTACAACTTCCACACTGCTGCTGAGAGGGTAAGACAACACGGACTGGAGCTAGCAATATAGCTAACACTTTTGACATGCCAATAATGTTACTGTGTGCAAACCCATTGGAGGGACATTTTCTGTGTTTTATGTACCTGCGAACAAACCCCCGTTAGTCCTTGAGTCACCAAAGTACACTGTGTTTCTGTTTAGTCCCGATGTCTTGCCTAGCAGGAGCTCACACACTCAGTAACAGCTTGACTGTTAAAGCTATCAATATATCTTTCTTATTTTCACACCTACAATTGCTAGTATTAGAATTCAATACTGTTTCCATAGTATGTGAACACACAAATGAACACTTTTGTCCCGGTGACCAAAATCACGTGAATAAAGCGACTTGAAAAATACTTGCCTATCATACAGCTAGCAGGTAGATAGATATACAGTACTAACACGCAGGCATTAAGGAGGTCATTGTGTCTTTAAATAAACTGTCTGATTCATGGAATCTGTATCTGTGTGTGTGTGTGTGTGTGTGTGTGTGTGTGTGTGTGTGTTTGCGTGTGTGCGTGTGCGTGTGTAGGCTCTACAGTCCGTAGAACCGGAAGATCTTCAGGACGTTACAACAGTTGGGAAAACTCTGCTGGACAGAATCAGTATGCCCGTTATATTCCCTGATGGGTACGAACACCCCCCCCCCCCCACACACACACACACACATTGTTATAGTGGATCTTGTTTCTCAGTATATTCTCCCACAGTGGTTGTACCATTTTGAGAGCTACTTTGCTCTGTATGGACTTTTCTGCCCTGTCCAGTTGTAATTATTTTGTCCTACACATGCCTTACATTTCTGGATGCACATGTTCTATTCATGTCCTGAGGCCGATTTGATTCTACAAATGCCCTTTAAATCAGTAGTTCTCACACTTTCAAAAATGTCCAAAAATAGCGTGACGGACTGTGAGCTTGTATATCTGCTATTGAATAGCCAACGCAAAAATGTTGGCTTATTGGCAGTGGTGTAAAGTAACTAAGTACATTTACTCAAGTACTGTACTTAAGTACAATTTTGAGGTACTTTTACTTTACTGGAGTATTTCCAATTGTCTATACTTTTACTTCTACTCCACTACATCTCAGAGGCAAATATTGTACTTTTACTCCACTACATTTATTTGAAAACTTTACTTTACTAGTTACTTTGCAGATATAAATTATTACATTATAAAACATACATTAACCACTGTAGTCCTATTTTATACCTAGGCTTCTTGAAAATAGCCGATCTACAAGCTCACAACGTGTCTCATTGCGACATGCAAGATCTTAGTACTTCTACTTTTAGTACCTTAAGTACATTTTGATACCAATACTTTTGTACTTTTACTCAAGTAAATTTTGAATTCTGGACTTTTACATTTGAGTACCTTTTTCACCACTGCTTATCGGCCTACAGTATATGTCAGGCCACTAGTCTGCATCATAACACCAGATGCTGGAAGCTCATACTGCAGATCAGCCACTTTCAAATAGCCGATGTATATAGGGTTAAAGTGGTTTTGATACTATATATATATTTTTAGCTGGGGACACCCTGGAACCCCTTCAAGGATCCCTGGGGGTCCCCGGACCCTACTTTGAGAACCACTGAACACAAATGTAGTTCTGTCTGTCTGTCTTAGGAGCGAGCAGTACTTCGGGACTCCAGGCGACATGACCTCATCCGCCGATATCGTCAGAGAGCGCCTGGCGCAGGTCGAGGAACGGAGACTGCAGATACACGACGGGGCGGGGCTTCTCCCGGAAGGGGTGGGCCTTCAACAAGAGGGGGTGGGGCTAGACGTCATAGGTGAGGAGCTTAACGAGAGAGAGGAAGACGGTCTCCATGACGATGACGACGACGACAAGGACGAAGACGACCTGGAGAGAGGAACCCAGGATTGCTAAAACAAACACACACACACACACACACACACACACACACACACACACACACACACACACACACACACACACACACACACACACACACACACACACACACACACACACACACACACACACACACAGTATATATAAATATCAGTCATTGATTTGATGTACTGCCGTTCCACTCCAAACCTGAGAACCAACTGGGAACAGACTGGGAATACTGAGCTCATACTGCAACTGGAACTGAAAAGACTGCGTTTCCTGTTTGCTTGACTTCTCCTTCCTCCTCTTTAACATTACAAACACCACCCACCCTTCATCTAATCAAATGGCTCTTCTCCACTACAAGAATTATCAACAATAAAGTAATTACCCGCACACTGCCCAAACCTGCACGGTACAGGAGCAAAAACGTTACGTTTCGGTCAGTGGCGACCTTCCTCAGGCATGCCTGAAGCGCGATACATACTCCCTCTCGACGTCCGGACTTTTCTTCGGTGTGCTAACCGTAGTTCGGAAAGTCTGTCCGAACCCTGCTGTCGGAAGGAGTATGTATTGCGCTTCAGGAAAAAAAAAAGTGAACCGTGCCGTGAAACGTATGTCACAGGTTCTGGATTTGTGCTTAACGCTACGGCTCGGTTCTCAGAACCTAATTTTTGGGCCCTGCTCAGGAGACGGTACTAACCTTGAGTTCTGGGAACACAGGCCAGAACTGAGAATTTATTCATTAAAAAATGTTTCCAAAATAGAGGAAAAATAGCCTATCTACAAGCTCACAATGCGTCGCAACACGCCACATTGTGAGCTTGTAGATGTAGATTGGCTATTTTCACTTCTTTAACAAGTTGTCTTTTTTTTATAACATATCTTCCCCTTCAGGGGTGATACTGGTTTTAACACATTGCATGCCAGTCGCGTAGATCTACGCGAACCTATTTAAAGCCGCAGCGTGCCAGTCGCGTAGATCTACGCGAACCGCCGATTCCCATTGAAATTGCCCCAGGTGCACTTTCCGAATTTTTTTGATCCATTTCCGTTTCCGGTTTCCGGTCGGAAACAGAATTATTCGGGTTCCGGTTTTTTCGATCGTATCCGCTTCCTGTCTGGGATCCTGTTTAAAACTCGATTTTCTCGGTTGTTGTTTTTCTCCTCGCTGATCACTGTTTAGCGTTGATCGGCTGTATCTTCAAGATGGCGGCTCACATTTGGAAACTGTTTTCGCTGGCCGTTTCTCACAGATCCGCTGTGTGTTTAGAACCAAATGAACGCGCACTTTTAACTTATTTAGCGAGGTCTGTGGCGACATGAAAAAAACAAAAAAACAACAATAAAACGCTGGCACTGGTGAGTACATTATGAGATTAAACTCTGGCATGGAATGTGTTAATAGAAACTTAAACAAACAAAAAACATCACAGAACTTAAAGGGTTCTGTAAGGTTTCAGGTTATGGAACGTCCTGGGTTAACCGATCGTAGTCGAAAAGAGCCATAAGTATCAAACAGAGAACAGCCTCCTGTGTTGTTGTACAGACGTACAGTAGATAGTTTATCATTAACATTTATGGTAAAATTATTATGGATATGAAAGCCAAACCCTATTCATGACGTGACCTTTTAACCCTGGTGTCCCTATTCTGGAGGCGAACATTCTGCGACAATAGCAGACTATAAGCTCACTACGCGTTCCGTTGTGAGCTTGTAGATTGACTATTTTTGCTGAAGGCGGGGAAAGGCGAGGATGCTGAATATAGAGCCCTTGGGGACCCCGGTCAGTTAAGTATATAGGGTTGAAGTGGTTAAAACTGTTACTGTTGCTTTGTTCTACATAAGCTTGGTTTCTGTGGTAATATTTGGTAACAAACTAACAGGTTTAGGGCTGCAACAGTTAATCGAACTAATCGATTTGATCGATATAAAAATAATAATCGATAATTTAATAAAATAATCAATTAATAATCCATATTTTGGGCATGTCATTATAGGCATTATAGTGAAAAATAGTGAATAGGCAATCTACAAGGTAAAAACGTGTCGCAAGCTTGTAGATCTGCTATTTTCACTATTTTTGCTAGACACCATTGTGTGACAAAGTATAAAAGACGTGTAAGTGATTAATCATATTATCTTTTTTTAATACATAAAAAACAGCACTTCTCGATTATTTGATTAATCGAATCGGATTAAATTAATCGAATTAATTATTCGAAGATAATCGATAGTTGCAGCCCTCAACAGGTTGAAGATTCTGTCACTTAACGTTTCTCAACAAAGCCAGACGACTTCACGGTACACGTCTGTCCGCTGCTTGGCCTTTATTTGAAACCAGTTCAACTGGAAATCTAGAAAACTCACGTGAGCTAAGAAACTGGTCCCAGTGGCCCTGCCAGGTATGCTATTTATTTCCCGTTTTGTACATTAACATCGATATGATGATGCATTGGTTGGATTATGGACCAGACCACGTTAGCTCTGCCAACTTCTATAACTGCCCCGCCCATCATGTATTATTATGATATAAAAACCAAAACAATTAAAGGTGTCATGGTCAAGTTATTGGTCTGCTTATTTTCAGTCGGGGAAAGTAACTAAGTAATTCTTCTTAAGTACTCTACGTGAGTACAGTTTGAGGAGTATGTCTATTTTTCAATACTTTACACTTCTACTCCAATTATCTGAAACCTTTTGTTACAAGTTACCTTGTAGATTTAGGTTATTAATACAAAACATGCATTTGCCAATTTTGCCTATTTTATACTGGATCTATCTAGCAGATCTACAAGCTTATAGATCTGTTATTTTCTTTTCAGTTTTCTTTTTTAGGCTTTCTATTTCGAATCTAGGATTTTTTACTTAGAACAGAGTATTTCTACATTGAGTCTCCTACTGACCAGCCACCCGGTCATCGAATTATTGGCTCAGGAATGTCGAATGTGACAAAAACTAAAAAATCTCCATGAATTCAAGGCTTCATGGGGTTGCACAACAACTACTTTAATGCTTGCTTAAACAAAGTATATAATAAAATGACACAAGATTTGTGGTTTAAGTGATATTTTTGTTCAAGTGTTAAATGGATCTATATTCCAATAGTAGCCATTACTTTGCAGGGTTCTCCCCGTCTATGACTATCCAGCTCTTAACCCATTAATACCTGGAACGCATCTGTGTCACTTTAGATTTCTTAGGCTATTCAAAAATAGCAGATATACAAGCTCATAGCGCGGCACCGAGTGCCGCGCTACGAGCTTGTAGATCTGCTATTTTTGAAAAATCGTGAAAATTATTTTTAAATATTTTTTTCCGATTTTTTTTTTAGGATTTTGAAAATGTTTAGAAGCGGCCTCAGGTCTTAATGGGTTAAGTAAACAAAAGTAAACAAGTTTTAGGCTGGGATACCATTTTCATCCAGTCAGGATAAATATGAGGAATTAAAAGTGATGAAAGCAAAGAAATGGGCTGACAAAATTGCGAACTGGAATACTGAATCTGATAAATGTGGGCTTTTCCTATATGCTTATATTTACGAACGCGCGTGAAAAATTTAGGGTCTAATTTGGGTCTAATTCGGGTCTAATTTGGTTCTATTTTACCAATATAAATCAACTTTTTTCTTTTTTTTTGCTATAAAAATATTTGTATCAGCGCAGGCGGGGCCCCCCCTGCTGGTGGCCCCCCCCGCACCGCATCACTTGCTGCCCCTCCGTTACGCCACTGGAGTCTCCCCGTCTCTCCAGCTCTTTAATAAACAGAAAATACATTTTACGGTAGGTGTCAAAATCTCAGCCAATCAGAAGAAAGTACCCATTTTTAAGCTTCATTTTTATAGTGTTCCAGTTCCAATTTTGCCTGCTCATTTCTTAGTGTCATCACTTCCAATTTCACTTGTTTAATCTATATCCTGATTGAGTTCTCTATCCTGATTGGATAAAATTGGAAATGAAACTGAAACTGAAACGAAAATGCATTTTCTATTTTATAAAGAGCTGGAGAGTCAAGGAGGCAAGGCAAGGCAACTTTATTTATATAGCACTTTTCATACACAGGGCAATTCAAAGTGCTTTACAGAATAAAAAATCATAATACAAAGTGCAACAATGCACTTTAAAAATAAATGGAGAATATAATAGATACAATTAAAATAAGATAAAGGACTAAAATAAATACTCCCACCTTTTATACAAAACATGATAATAATAAAAAGTGACATTGTCATTTAAAGACCAGGCAAGACCTAGCTGTTCTTAGCCATCATTGGGTAGGGTAAGCAATGTTAAATAAATATGTTTTTAACTTGGACTTAAAAACAGCTATGGTTGTGGATTGTCTAATGTAAGCTGGAATATTGTTCCAGGTTTGTGGTGCATAGTAGTGAAATGCTGCTTCACCATGTTTTGTTTCAACAAATGGAACAATTAATAGGCCAGCCCCAGATGACCTAAGGGTTCTAGGAGGTTCATATGGCTCCAGCATGTCTAAGATGTAGCTGGGCCCAGAGCCACAGAGACATTTATAGACAAGTAACAACATTTTAAAATCAATTCTCTGGGGGACTGGTAGCCAATGTAAAGATTTTAGGACTGGTGTAATATGGTCATATTTTCTAGTTTTCGTCAGGACTCTAGCAGCAGCATTCTGAATCAGTTGGAGTTGTCTAAGCGCTTTGCTTGAGAGTCCTGTGAGCACACCATTACAGTAATCCAGTCTACTGGAAACAAAAGCATGTATAAGTGTTTCTAGGTCTTGCTTGGACATAATTCCCCTGACTCTTGCAATATTTTTAAGGTGATAATAGGCAGATGAAATTACAGATTTTATATGACTGTTAAAATTTAAATCTGAATCTAGGACAACACCAAGATCTCTGACCTGACTCTTAGGTATAAGAGACCGGGATTTAAGGTGAGAGATTACTCTCTGTCTCTGGTTCTGTGGTCCAAAAACAATTATCTCAGTCTTATCTTGATTTAATTGAAGAAATTTTTGCCGCATCCAGTCATTGATTTCCTCAATGCAGTGACAGAGGGAATCAACAGGACCATAGTCGGTTGATGTAACTGATATGTAGATTTGCGTGTCATCTGCATAATTATGGTAATTGACTTTATTCTTGCTTATTATGTGTCCTAGGGGAAGCATATAAAGATTAAATAGGAGGGGTCCTAGAATGGACCCCTGCGGAACCCCACAGGTCATGGCCACCTGTTCAGACACACAGTTTCCAATAGAGACAAAGTATTTCCTATTTTGAAGGTATGATTTGAACCACTCTGACAGTTCCAGAGAGTCCCACACAGTGCTCTAATCTTTGTATTAAAATTGAATGATCCACAGTGTCAAATGCGGCACTAAGATCCAGTAGAACTAGGACAGAGACATTGGCAGAGTTATTATTAAGGCGAATGTCATTTAGAACCTTTATGAGTGCAGTCTCAGTACTATGATGGGGCCGAAATCCTGACTGAAACTTGTCAAAACAATTATTTAAAAGTAAAAAGTGACTCAGTTGTTGATGAACAACCTTTTCAATAATTTTACCTAAAAAGGGTAAGTTTGATATGGGCCGATAATTATTTAGTACTGCAGCATCAAGGCTACTCTTTTTAAGGAGAGGCTTGACAACTGCAGTTTTCAGGTCCCCAGGAAAAATGCCAGATTGAAGAGAACCATTCACAATATTGACTAGTTCTTTCACCAGACTGCCCAAAACGGCTTTGAAAAAACTAGTGGGTAAAATATCAAGGCAACAGGTAGATGAATTCAAACTAGAAACAATATCTTCAAGTATTTTGTCATCAATGAGATTAAATTGCACCATACATACCATGTTGCTTCTGGAGGCCTGTGGTAGTGATAGGATGGCCGTGTTTGACACTGAGACTGAGGAGTTACAAGCATTCCTGATACCTTGAATCTTGTCATTAAAAAATGATGCAAACTCATTACATTTGCTGATAGTGACTAGTTCTGATGATATTAAAGCTGGAGGATTAGTTAACCTGTCAAATGTAGCAAATAAGATGCGTGAGTTGTTACTGTGCTTTTTGATTAGCTCAGAAAAATATGATTGCCTGGCACTTTTCAATTTCATGTTAAAAATATGTAGGTTTTCTTTATACATCTTCTAAATTAATCTGGAGGTTTGATTTATGCCATTTTCGCTCCGCTTTTCGACATTCTCTTTTCTGGGCCCTTACAGAGGGAGTGTTTTTCCATGGTGCTGTTTGCTTATTGGTAATTAATTTATCCTTAGCAGGAGCAATGGCATTAATTACATTCAGCACTTTAGTATTGAAGATACCAAGCGGATCATCAATAGGATTTGGAGCTAGATCAAATTCAGCTTTGATGGCTTCCATAAAAAGTGTTGTGGTATTCTCATTAATGTATCTCTTTTTAATAGTTTCAGATCCAATCTTAGTTTTTGGTGTAATAAAGAGGTCAAAAAATATGCAAGAATGATCTGATAGAGCAACATTTAGCACAGTGACATTGGAGATGTTAACACCCTTGGTAATAATTAAATCTAGTGTGTGTCCTCTGTCATGGGTCGGGCCATTCACATGTTGGGACAAACCAAACATGTGAAGTATGGCAGATAATTCTATGGCACTCTTATCATTGACATTATCTACATGTATGTTCAGATCACCTGAAATTACTAAACAGTCAAATTCAGTGCAAATAATTGAAAGCATCTCAGTAAAGTGCTCAAGGAAATGTAGGGATCTTGGTGGCCTATATATAACTACATATAAAATACATGGAGAACATTTCATTTCCATTTTACATGCTAAATATTCAAAAGATAGGAACTCTCCAAATGACAGCTTTTTACAAATAAACATATCCTTGAAAAGGGCACATGTACCCCCACCTATTTTGCCCTGTCGTGCTTCAAATTCAAAAAGAAAATTTGGTGGGGCAGATTGAATAAGAACAGCATTTCCATCATCTGCCTCCAGCCAAATCTCTGTTAAAAACATAAAATCAAGCTTGTAAGAGGTTATAAAATCATTAATTAACCGAGACTTTGTACGCAGGGACCTAATATTAAAAAGGGCAAGTTTTAACATTGTTGGGACAGTGTCTGAGATACTTGATATGCAAGGGATATGAATCAGGTTAGTAGCATTGGCAGTTTCTACTGTGATCTGTTTATTTAATCTGTACATTGACACTATTGTGGTTATGTTATGAGCATTGTCAGTGATCTTAACATCAATATCAGAGATAGTAGGTGGTAAAGGTAGCCGTGGTGGTAAAAATGATGATATTACCGGGGCACCATTTTCATGATTACTTAGCTGCCCAAGCATAGACTGGGGTGAGAGTTGGAGGGGGTAAGTTAATTGAGCTACTGTAGAGCTTGGACATACATAGCATCAATTTGCAGGCATTTGGAGATATGAAAAGAGGGCTTGCAATGTATCAGAAATGTTCATAGAGAGCAGCTTGGCTCCAAACCTATTTAAATGTACTCCATCTCCATTGAAGAGGTCATATCTGTCATAAAAAAGAGTGAAGTTATCTATGTAGGGAATGTTCCAGAACCAACAGCATTCCTTCAGCCAAAGATGTAATTGGCGAAGGCGACTGTACTTCACATCCCCACGATTTAGACAGGGTAAGGGACCCGAAATGGCTAAGGTCTTACCAGTCTCCCAGAGAGTGTCCAGTAATCTATTAAAATCCTCTTTTATCAGTTCTGATGCACCAGCTTTGATGTCATTGGCTCCGATATGAACCACAATGGAGTCATAACACACCTCGGACAGCAGACGAGGTATCATAGTGTTCATGTCCTCCACTTTAGCACCAGGGTAGCACCTTGTCTCGCAGCCCTTCACAGAGACATAGCGGACAATTGAGTCACCAATAATAAGAGTGTCAGAGACAATAGGAGACAGAGTAGGAACAGGAACAGCTCTGTCGCCAGTAATAAGGGTGGCACAGTTTGTGATGGCTGCCATCTCAACAGCCATTCTTGTAGAGGTATAAATGGCCACCGCTCCATTTGCAGCGGCGCTGGCACCAGTAGGGACCCGATCAATACTCACAGCAACAGGAGCAGTGGTAGCAGCAGCCACTGATGCCTCCAGGTGTGTCAGCTCCAGAAATTGTGGGGAATCTGGAGCCTCCGAAGAGAGGTGAGGAGAACCTTGGTGGGCAAGAATACCTCCAGGTGACTCTGGGGAGAAGGATGTGGGATGATGATGATCAGCCATTTGAGGGAAATCCTCATTACTCAGGATGTTGAATCTGTTGGTCAGGTTCACATCACTCTGCTGGGGTTGATGATGAATGTTGGATGAAGAGGTGATATTTCCTCTGTGATGTCTGCGACTCCGGAATTGTCTCCAGGGCTCCAAACAATGGGGTGTTGAGGTGTTTTTGGGTCTTGCCCCCTGTCCCATCCAGGCTTGTGTATCTAGCCCAGGTTTAGAGAGTGGGGGGGCGATCTGGACAGGAAGTGTATCTTCTAAATCCTTATTAGGCCTATTATAGGCCTTGACAGATCCCCTATAAAGCTCACAAACTGTTTCTTCAAGAGCATTTAGTCTGACAACCAGGCGACGCTGCTCATCTTCCAGGCACAAACAATTGCCACAGCCTGAGGAGGTAGGGGAGAATTGTGGCATAATGTCTTTGTCTCTTCCTTAGGCTGCTTCAAGCACAGCAGATGAGGAAGAGTGTATCCACAAAATATCAGGAGTTGCAAAAACAATCCACAACTGTTGGTTGGCTATGCTCTTAGCTTGTCACTGACTTGTTGAATAGCACTTTGAATTAAAAACTTTAAAATCTATAGTATAGACTTACAGTTAAAAACAAATTGGAGTGGCAGGAGCCCAAACAATCCAACTACCAAACAGGAAACAGGAGACTCCTTTTACTGAACAAGCACTGAACAAGCACTCTATAGCAATGAGTACTATCAGAATATAGAGCTATTTAACACTTATTTTAACCAAAGAAAATCACTTACAGTGTTTCCCCTAGCCAGAAGCTGAAGGTGTGGGGGAGGATGCGTGGCGGCCAGATTTAAGGCGTGGCGGCCCGCCACTGCTTAATGCATATAGGGGAAACACTGACTTACCCTACCTTTAAGTGATATTTTTGTGAGCTTGTAGATTGGCTATTTAAAAAAGGCTGGGAACCATAGAGTTATCTGGGAACGTGGTTAGGTTGGAACAATAACACTGCCGTACAACCTGGAAATGGGATGATAAAGCCTTCTAAGGCTCTGGATAAAGCCAGGTGCCAGTGTTGGCATGTCTGCTTATTATAAGCAACTTTGGGCTTTTTAAGTGTACTTGCTTATTTAGGCTTGCTTCCAAAAACAATGATTACGATTTAAACCAGTGGTTCTCAAATATTTTCCTGATTTTCTTGTGTGCCAGCTAGGGAGCATTTGTGTTGTTAGAATGTTTCAAAAAATTCCAAATATTCCAAATTTTATCGCAAGAGTTTTTGAAAATGGCAGATCTGCAAGCTTGGTGCGTTGTGAGCTTGTAGATCGTTGAACACAGTTAAGAACATACCGTATCTACACTGGACAAGGACCCCTAATTGACATGTATTTGGCTGGGGACCCCTATGGAAGTCCATTGGTCCAAAAATAAATAAATAAATACAACAATGAAATACATTAAAAACGCAATGATACAAAAAACATAATGTAATAAATAAATACATTCATTTATTTATTAAGCTACATGATGCAGCTTTAAATGCTGACATATTTCAACTTTACCAACTGAAGGCTAACATACTAAAGAACGCTTCAAGAGTACTAAGAGACATCTGCTGAGAGTGACTGAGTGATGATGTAGTGTAGTGGTTTATTGATCAGACTCCTAGCACAGACATTCCATGTTCAAGCCCCAGTCTCCAATGTGCCTTCAATTATTTTGTGGGAATGACCCAAAATCATGTTCATGCAATGTCAATGTACAACGTTTCTTAACTCTGGGTAGCTCAGTTGAAAGAGCTCTCGACTCTGAACAACAAGGTCATGCGATCGCAACCTGGAAATGGCTAATCAGCATGTGTGTCTGTCTCCCTAGGGTCTAGTGCTGTAATAGGGATAGACTCCTGTGTTATTGGCTGTTGCTGACAATAAGCCCACTTGTAAAGTGCATGAGCCAAATGCCTTTAATTAATTTGGGGGAATGACCCATCACATTCATGTAATGTCAATGTACAAAGCTTAGTGTGCTTGGTTAGCTCTGTCGGAAGAGCTCTTGACTTCAGATCACAAGGTCATGGGATTGATTTCCAGCACAGGAAACTTGGCATCTGAGCAAACTGGCTTCCACGGGTCTAATAACTTTTTTGCCATTGACAATGCATTGCATTGGGCGCTTAAAGTTAAATATAAAAAAAACTACAAATTATTTCAAAGTAAAAATCTCAAGCATGCATGTCCACAGTAAGGTGGAATTTTTTAATTGTGAATCAAGTTTATAGTTTAAAGTATGAAGGAACAGTGAGGTGCCAAAGTTTTCAGATGTACGTTTTAAAAACTACAAAACATTTCAAAGTAAAAGGTTCAAGCATTTGTGTCCACAGTAAGATGAATTATAAAAAGTGTGAATGGAGTTTCTAGGTGAAAGTGCTTTTTGAGGTGCCAAAACTTTTAAAGGAGTATATTTCTAAAACTATGAAACATTTCAAAGATTCGTTTTCAGGCAAACATGTTCACAGTAAGATGAACATTTTAAATTTTGAATGGGGTTTCTAGGTGTAAGTATGTACAGTAGGACTAGTAGCCTGCCAAAGTTTGTACTTTGCTTATTGTCAGCAACAGCCAAGAACACAGGAGTCTATCCCTGTTACAGCACTAGAACCCAGGGAGCCAGATTGCTCACATGCTGATTTGCCAGTTCCAGGAGTTGATCGTATGACCTTGTTGTTCAGAGTCAAGAGCTCTTCCAACTGAGCTACCCAGACGCAAGAAACATTGTACATTGATGATGAACGTGATGGGTCATTCACCCCAAAATAATTAAAGGAACTTGGCTCATGCACTTTGTAATGTTTTAGTACTCTAGCATTGAAATAGGAGACCTGGGATTTGAACAGGGGATCTCTGTGCTGAGAGCCTTATCATCAGACCACTACACCATCTCTCAGTCACTCGAGGCAGATGTCTCTTGTATTTTTGAAGCTTTCTCTTTTGTATGTTAGCCTTTATCAAGGGGCGGCAGTGGTTCAGGGGTAGAGTGGCCGGTAGAATGGCCCGATGGAAGCCGTGAGGTTTCCAGTTCGATCCAGTGTCCCTGAGCAAGACGCTGAACCCCTAATTGCTCCTGATGAGCAAATTGGTGCCTTGCATGATTTCCTCCGCCATGTGTGTGTGAATGTAATGCACAATCTATGTAAAGCGCTATATAAATGCACCATTTATATATTTACCACTTTAGGTAAAGTTGAAAAGCAATGAACTAAGGACTGGAGTATTTCAATTTTACAAAGTCTAACATACACACAGTGGAGCATTGGTTAAGATACAGACCTTGCACACAGAAGGTTGTAGGTTCAAAACCAGCAATGACATTTTTCCAAGTTTGCACCCAGCTCTTGTACCTGTACCTCTAATTTTTCACTTAACAAGCAAGAGAACAGAATTAGTATGAACCACTGTAGTGCAGTGGTTAAAATACAGGGCTTGCAACCAGCAGATTCCTGGTTCAAAACCAACAAGCACATTTTCCAAGTTTGTACCTGCATTACCACAAGCACAAGTTTTACCTGGCTCTTGTAACCTTGCCTTTCACTGAAAACCCCATAATAGAACTAACTAAGTGTTAATCACAGTGGAGCAGTGGTTATAGATACAAGATACAAGCCTTGCACACAGGAGGTTCTGAGTTCAAAACCGGCAAGGAATTCTTTCCAACTTTTACGTGTCTCTTTCACCTTTATCTAATCTTTCAATTAACAACATGCAAGTGAACAGAATAAGTATAACTTACAGAGGTGCAGTGGTTAAAGTACAGGACTTGTAACCAGAAGGTTGCTGGTTCAGATACGATAAAGACATTTTTCAAACTTTTACCTGACTCCTGCACCTTTATCTCAACTTTCAGTAAAGAGCACACAAGAGAACAAACCATGTAAGACCTATGATGGTGCAGTGTTGAAGATACAGGGCTTGCAACCAGAATGTTGTTGGTTCAAATCCAACAAGGACATTTTTGTCCAACTTTTACCTGACTCTTGCACCTTTATCTAATCTTTCATTGATGACCGCGCAAGAGAACGGAACATGTAAGGGCCACGGTGGAGCAGTGGTGAAGATACAGAATAATCAAACAGAAGGTTCTTAGTTTGAATCCAACAATGAAATTTTTCCAAGTTTGCACCCAACTCTTGTACCTCTAATCGTTCACTTAACAAGCAAGAGAACAGAATTAGTATGAACCACTGCAGTCTAGTGGTTAGACTACAGGGCTTGCAACCAGCAGATTCCTGGTTCAAAACCAACAAGCACATTTTCCAAGTTTGTGCCTGCATTACCACAAGCAGAACCTTTTGTTGTTGTTTTTTTGTCTTTTTTACATTTTCCCACGTTTTACCTGGCTCTTGTAACCTAGTATTTCACTGAAAACCGCATAATAGAACTAATTAAGTGTTAATCACAGTGGAGCAGAGGTTAAGATACAGGCCTATAACACAGAGGGTTCTGAGTTCAAAACCAGCAAGGAATTCTTTCCAACTTTTACGTGGCTCTTTCACCTTTATCTAATCTTTTAATCAACAACATGCAAGTGAACAATATAGGCATAACTTACAGCGGTGCAGTGGTTAAGATACAAGGCTTGTAACCAGAAGGTTGCCAGTTCAAATCCAACAAAGATTCTTTTTTTTTACTTTTACCTGACTCCTGCACCTTTATCTCAACTTTCAGTGAATTCCACCTAAGAGAACAAACTAAGTAAGAGCTATGATGGTGCAGTGGTGAAGATACAGGGCTTGCAACCAGAGGGTTGCCTGTTCAAATCCAACAAAGACTTTTTTCGAACTTTTACCTGATTCCTGCACCTTTATCTCAACTTTCAGTGAACTGCACGCAAGAGAACAAGCCAACTAAGAGCTATGATGGTGCAGTGGTGAAGATACGGGGCTTGCAACCAGAAGGTTGCCGGTTTAAATCCAACGAAGACTTTTTTCAAACTTTTACCTGACTACTGCACCTTTATCTCAACTTTCAGTGAACAGCACCTAAGAGAACAAACTACGTAAGAGCTATGATGGTGCAGTGGTGAAGATACAGGGCTACCAACCAATAAGTAGCCAGTTCAAACCCGACAAAGACTTTTTTTTTCAACTTTTACCTGACTCCTGCACCTTTATCTCAACTTTCAGTGAAGTGCATGCAAGAGAACAAGCCAACTAAGAGCTATGATGGTGCAGTGGTGAAGATACGGGGCTTGCAACCATAAGGTTGCCGGTTCAAATCCAGGAAAGACTTTTTTCGAACTTTTACCTGATTCCTGCACCTTTATCTCAACTTTCAGTGAATAGCACGCAAGAGAACACATTAGGAAAGAGCTATGATGGTGCAGTGGTGAAGATACAGGGCTTGCAACCAGTAGATTGCCAGTTCAAATCCAACAAAGACTTTTTTTCAAACTTTTACCTGACTCCTGCACTTTTATCTAAACTTTCAGTGAACTGCACGCAAGAGAACAATCTAAGCAAGAGCTACGATGGTGCAGTGGTGTAGATACAGGGCTTGCAACCAGAAGGTTGTTGGTTCAAATCCAACAAGGACATTTTTCCAAGTTTGTATTTGGCTCTTGTACCTGTACCTCTAATCCTTCACAAGCAAGAGAACAGATTAAGTATGAACCACTGTGGTACAGTGGTTAAGATAAACGCCTCGGAGTGCAAAGACTGTGAGTTCAAACCTCACAGATGATGAAAGAGAAAGCCAGAAAGATGGTAAAAGAGGAACCCCGAAAGATGGTAAAAGAGAAATCCCAAAAGATGGTAAAAGAGAAACTCCAAAAGATGGTAAAAGAGAAACCCCGAAAGATGGTAAAAGAGAAATCCCAAAAGATGGTAGAAGAGAAACTCCGAAAGATGGTAAAAGAGTAACCCCGAAAGATGGTAAAAGAGAAATCCTGAAAGATGGTAACTGGTAAAAGAGAGCCTCGGACCATGGTGACAATCAGTGAGAGAAATGACAGAGGAAACATCAGCAAGCGACGCCTCGACACAAACGAGATTCCCACAGCAACGGCTCAAGATGGCAGAGATGAAAGAAGACGACGCCTCGACACGAACGAGATTCCCACAGCAACAACTCAAGATGGCAGAGATGAAAGGAGGCAGAGAGTTGAGTGGGAAAAAGCTTTTTTTTTAATAAAATTTCTTTTGGGGAATTTTAAGCCCCTCCCTCTACAACCTGAGGAAGGCGGGCTAAATCCATCCTCCTCTTCTTATGAACAAAAAGCTACAACTGTTATAGCCGGGGTTCAAACCCCCAACCTCCTACGTATGAATCCTGTGCTGTACCTTCACACCACCAGACCTTTCATATTAAGATAATATTTAAGGTGATATTTGACATTGAAAGCAGAGATGGCAGGTTAAAAGATACAAATATTCAAATGTTTAAATATTTGCATATTAATATTAGATTTATTCATATTTAAGTAATTTGATTATTAGTTTTAGATGACCAAAACTTTTCAAGTTGTTTTCTAATCAAACACATTAGCTTTTAGGTCTTTAAATTAAAAAAATATTAGTGGCTAAGGACATAAGGATTGTCAGACAGTGTGGTATTACACCCATACGTAAACCTCTCTCTGATTAGCTGAAATGAGGTTAACTTATCACTCATGGCATGCAGCATATCACATTAATGAAGCTGAGCCAAATAGTTATCAACTACATTGTTTTTTTAACTGATTTAAGACAGCATTGTGTCTGTTTGATTTGAAATTTACATTAAATTGATGCCAACCACTTCCAAAACCTCTACTAATACTCATACTATATCAATATAACCATCAATATAGTAAAACCTCATGTCATAGGACACTACATAGTATCCCATGACAACATACAGTAATATAATACTGTAAAAAAACATGAACATGAACCTAACTAACCCTATGTCGTCAAAAACCATGACATTTTGATTTAAAGACATCTTTATTGACACAAATGCATAATGAATAAACATCTGTCAAAAGGATCTCCATCGTGGTCCTTTTTTGTGTGTGTGTGTGTGTGTGTGCACGCACGCACGCGCGTGTTGGGAGGAGAGCAGATCATTATTACAAAAAACTAAATCAATAGTAAATTAATTAATACAATTTCCAATTAACCACACAACTAAAATAACATTAACATTGTGTTCTCTTGGCCTTTGATAACACTAGAAATTACAGTTACAAGTAATAGTACGGAATTTCATATTTACTTGAGTAAAAGTACATAAGTATTGGTATCAAAATGTATTTAAGTACCAAAAGTAGAAAGTATTCATTATGCAGAATGTCCCATTTCACAAGTTTTAAAATGTATAAATAATAAATAAATCTTTTGAAAAAAGCCGATCTACAAGCTCACAATGCGTCGCATCGTGACACATTGTGAGCTTGTAGATCTGCCATTTTCAAATGGCCAAAATGTATATAGGGCTGAAGTGGTTAATGTATGTTTTGTAAGAATGATCTAAATCTACAAAGTAACTAGTAACTCAAGTTTTAGAATAATTGTAGAGTAAAAGTACAATATCTGCCTCTGAGATCCAATCTGAAAATTGGATATACTCCAGTAAAGTCCAAAATACCTCAAACTTGTACTTAAGTACTCAGTGCTTGAGTAAAATGTACTTAGTTACTTTACACCACTGCCCTCTGGTAACATTCTGGCAGGGTGTGGTGTTATATAGGGTGGTGTCAGGGTATATTCTTGTGGTGTTAGGGTTACATTCTTACCCTCTGGTAATTCAACCAGGGTGTGCATGGTCTATAGAAGGTGGAGTTCTCTGCATCAGGATCCTGATCCACTCCCTCAACAATGGATCCACACTGAGGTCAAACACAAAGGTCATAGGTCACAAACCAATGCACACCGTGATATTTATAATCCATTCATTTCACTGTTGCTCTTTTACAACAGTAGAATAATGATCAGATCCTAGATCAGCAACAGCGGTGTAGCTATAGACCAGGGGTGATGCAACTTTGATGATGAAGAGGGCCACTATATTTCCACACTCACTCCAGAGGGCCACATTGTATACTGTTGGGCAGATGCACCTCTTATCTCTATATAAATGTGTAAATGAATGCCATACTTCGCCATTCTATGTCACACAAAAGTAGCAAAAATAGCCGATCTACAAGCTCAAAATCTGCTATTTTTGCTACTTTTGAATTGGAATCCTATTTTTTTTTGTGCTATTTTTGAATTGGAATCCTGAAAAGTAAAATGTTTATTTAATTTCAAATGCATTTAGTTATACTTATGTTAACTTGTTGAACTTAAATACAAACACATTGGACATAAAAAAGACAATAGAAGTGTAATACTAGTCATTAAGCTACTAATATAGACTGAAGTAATTAAAGCAGGTCATGTTTGCATGTTTGGAATTGTAACAGCTGAAATCAATAATATATCAGTATTCTGATATTAACCTGCGTGCCGCATTAAAAGGTGGGGGCTGCATGTGGCCCCCGGGCCGCCAGTTGCCCATGTATGCTATAGACAGTGCAGGCAGAGTGGTCACACTGGGGCTCGTAGGCTGGGGGGGTCCCGTGGGGTGGGTGTCCTGTGGGGTGGGTGTCCCGTGGGGTGGGTGTTCTGTGGGGTGGGTGTTCTGTGGGGTGGGGGTCCCGTGGGGTGGGGGTCAAGAATGGCTTTATGACTGATTCAGATTGCACCTCTAAAGTACGCCTGTGTTCAAAGAAGTTAACAACTCACATTAAATTATAGTCAGTGTCCTGCTGCCACTTGCTATATACAGTGTGTGTATATGCACACACACACACACACACACACACACACACACACACACACACACACACACACACACACACACACACACACACACACACACACACACACAGATGGTTTTCATTTGCCTTTCTTGTCTTGTTCTAGTAAAACAATCTGATAACTAAATTACATGCTTAATTTGGGGCAAAGGTTCTTCCTCGACCAACTGGGAGAGTGGGTGCAAAGTTTATCCGAAAATAGCAGATCTACAAGCTCACAATGCGTCTGCGACACGTTGTGAGCACGCACATCGGCTATTTTCGGCAAAGAGGTTTGGAGTAGAGGTAAAAAAGGACAGACCAAGTACAGAGCCAAAGGTGAAGTTTACAAAGTATTGAGGGTTTAAGAGGTTAAATGTCTGAAAAACACATTTAACATGAATCCAACATGTAGGGACAACACACCAAGGTTCTGAATGAATGAGAGCTGACTGTCCAGGACAACACCAAGGTTCTGAATCAGGGGTGATGCAACTTTGATGATGCAGAGGGCCATTATATTTCCACTCACTCCAGAGGGCCACATTGCATATACCGTACTGTTGGGCAAATTAATGCTGTACTTCGCCATTCTATGTCACAAAAAAGTAGCAAAAATAGACAATGAATTTCTTTATACTAGTCATTAAGCTACTAATAAAGCGGGTCATGTTTGCGTGTTTGGAATTGTAACAGCTGAAAGCAATAATATATCAGTATACCAATATTAACCTGCGGCCCGCATTAAGTGAAGGTGGGGGCCCATTAAGTGAATGTGGCCCCCGGGCCGCCAGTTGCCCATGTATGTTCTGAATGAATGAGATCGGACTGTCCAGGACAACACCAAGGCTCTGAATGAGAGCTGACTGTCCAGGACAACACCGAGGCTCTTGGCCGTTGGAACAGAAGCCACCAGGGAGTTGTCTATGGAAACAATGAGGTCCTGCATGGAGCAGGACTTACCTGAGAAGAAGAGAAGCTCAGTCTCGTCTGGGTTTAGCTTGAGGTGGTGAGAAGACAAAACATCCACTGTGAGATGTCAGCCAGACATGCAGCGATGCACTCTTCAACCTGAGTGGCAGGAGGTGGACAGAGAAACAGTTGAGTGGTGTAAAGTAACTAAGTACAAGTACTCAAGTGTTGCACTTAAGTACAATTTTAAGGTATTTTTTACTTTACTGGAGTATGTCCAATGTTCAGTACTTTAACTTCTACTCCACAACATCTCAGAGGAAAATATTATACTTTTACTCCACTACAATTATTTGACTAGTTACTAGTTACTTTGTAGATTTTGATTATTATTACAAAACATACATCAGAACCACTTTAGGGCGCGCTCCCACCAAGAGTTGGCTGGCCGCTGTTAAACGCAGGTTGTGCGCGGCCACAGTTTTTTGCAGCCAGCGGATTCTAAAAAACGGGAGTGTCGCGCCTGTCACTCACTTTCAGGACCCTCCCCGTAGCCCGCACTGCCTACTGCCTTGAGCACATAGAGGTATAATATAACTAGAGGGCGAATTGCCCCGCCCCCAGCTATCATTTCAATGAATGTGCTCAGTGGCGTTTTGAAGCACCCGGAAACCTGCCGGAAGTAGAATTATTGGTTCGATTTTGTATCCCCATAGACTTATGAGCATGCGCACTAGTGTCCTTTTTGCGTTCTACGGCAGCCCGTGTGTCAAGGATTGAACGCGAGATATTTATTTTATACAAATGTAAATGCATATGTATGTATGTATAATATGTTTACATATTTATATGTATAAATATAAATATCTGTCAGTATGTTTTGCGCGTGCATGTATTTCTCCCCGCCTGCAGTTCCAGCTTTGGCCACTGGGGTGGCAGCTTCAATGTTTCTCAGCAACTCTGGGGGCTTGCTTGAGCACCATGTTGCTTCCTGAGTCTTGAGACAGTCCGCCTTCAACTCACCCGATTGGACAGAGGGAGAAAATCAGCGCCTGCCTCCAGCAGTTTTATGCTTAGTCGCGGAGAGCAGATAAACGCAAGGTCTGCCGACTAGCGGAAAAATCTGCTCTTGCGTGAATCAACGCATTTGCATTGACAATGCATTGGCAGATTCTGCAAACAGCGGCCAGCCAACTCTTGGTGGGAGCGCGCCCTTAGCCCTGAATTCATTTCGGCCATTTGAAAATAGCCGATCTACAAAATCAAAATGCGTCGCATCATTGTTAGCTCTTAGATCGGCTATTTTCAAAAGATCTATATACATTTGAAAACTTGAAACGGGACATTCTGCATAATGAGTACTTTTACTTTTGGTACTTAAGTATATTTTGACACCAATCATTTTGTACTTTTTTTAAAAATGTGTATGTATTTTTTATCCCACGATTTTGCAACCCTTTTTCACCCAGTGCCAATTGTCTAAGTAATCCTGGCCACTACACTCCCCCTGCCAGCCTAGGGATCCCAGAGCCGAGCTCATACCTCCTTCAATGCATGAGAGCCAAGTAGCCTTCTTATCACCTGACAGGGGGGAGTTTCCCCGGTAGGACGTAGCGTGTGGAAGGAACACGTTATTCCAACCAGTTCCTTTCCCCTCCATCAGGCGCCCTGGCTAACAAGGGGGAGGCGGTATAGCGACCAGGATTACTGCATGTTTTTGTGAGGGTACCTATCCTAGGGGACACAGGGAGAACATGTAAACTACACACAGAAAGGCCCTTTCACCAACCCCACCGAATGATGGGCGTTGATGACGCGGGAATCACAGCGGGACAGCCAGCGCCCACAGCGGGAATCGAAACCAGGACCTTCTAGCCCTACCAACTGCGCCACCGCGACCCCTATACTTTTGTACTTTTACTCAAGTAAAATTTGTAATTCCTGACTTTTACTTGTAATCGAGTATTTCTACATTGTGGTATTGATACTTTTAAAGAATTTGAGTACTTTTTCCACCACTGGTTTTTACAACTGTTACAATCAACCAATAGTGAGGAGTATAAGGATCAGATCCTAGATCAGTGTCACAATCATGACATTTCACTTGACAATTCATTGTCATACAATGATTACACAATTGAACAGGTATCAGTCATTGTCAGTCATTTCTTTATAAGTTATTTGCTATATGAGATTTTTGTTTATAAAGCCTAAAAGCTAAACAGAAATGTAATTTATATACTGTATTCCAAGGAAAAATACTTAAATTAATGTAATTGTCTTTTTCCTTTGAACACAATATAAATGACATTTCCGTTTAGCTTTTAGGCTTTGTAGACAGAAATGTCATGATGGCAAATAACTTAAATATACACAGAAATGACTGACAATGACTGACACCAATAATCAAAATAAATAATACTATGGCCAAAATAGGCGATTATGTAATAATTGTGACAGGCCTATACAGTCACATCAGTGACTGTGGTGTAAAGTAACTAAGTACATCTTGGTCTACAAGATACACCACAACATTGGGATACCCATGTACCTGTCAAAATACTTCAAATACGTAAATTCCACAAGTCCAGATCACAACACCAGAGGCAGCTCCACTGATCATGTCCAACCCCCCCCCCCCCTCCGCGAACTGTTTATTGTACATATTTCTTATTTTCCACTGTTTATTGTACATATTTCTTATTTTCCTATGTTTATTGTACATATTTCTTATTTTCCACTGTTTATTGTACATATTTCTTATTTTCCTATGTTTATTGTACATATTTCTTATTTTCCACTGTTTATTGTACATATTTCTTATTTTCCACTGTTTATTGTTCATATCTTATTTTCCACTGTTTATTGTACATATTTCTTATTTCCCACTGTTTATTGTACATATTTCTTATTTTCCACTGTTTATTGTACATATTTCTTATTTTCCTATGTTTATTGTACATATTTCTTATTTTCCTATGTTTATTGTACATATTTCTTATTTTCCTATGTTAATTGTACATATTTCTTATTTTCCACTGTTTATTGTACATATTTCTTATTTTCCACTGTTTATTGTACATATTTCTTATTTTCCACTGTTTATTGTACATATTTCTTATTTTCCTATGTTTATTGTACATATTTCTTATTTTCCACTGTTTATTGTACATATTTCTTATTTTCCTATGTTTATTGTACATATTTCTTATTTTCCTATGTTAATTGTACATATTTCTTATTTTCCACTGTTTATTGTACACATTTCTTATTTTCCACTGTTTATTGTACATATTTCTTATTTTCCACTGTTTATTGTACATATTTCTTATTTTCCTATGTTTATTGTACATATTTCTTATTTTCCACTGTTTATTGTACATATTTCTTATTTTCCATACCAGTAACCTGTAAGCTGATTGTATGATGTTCTACACAGTAGTGTATATCTGTCTGTTTTCTTAAATGTCATCATGATTTGAGTGCGTGGGGATCTCATTTTAAACAAGCCATCGTGCTTTTATGAGCGATCCAGTTTAGAGGACCTTGTATTGTTAACTGTACTTCCATGTACTTTTTCCATGTCTCTCTAAATAAAGTACTTAATTCATTCACTTAATTCATTCTTTCATTCACATTTACTCAAGGACAGTACTTAAGTACAATTATGAGGTATTTTGGAGTATTTCCAATTGTCTATATTTTTACTTCTACTCCCCTACATCTCAGAGGCAAATATTATACTTTTACTCCACTACAATTATTTAAAAACTTTAGTTACTAGTTACTTTGTAGATTTGAATTATTATTACAAAACATACATTAACCACTTCAGTCCTATTTAAACTTTGGCTATTTGAAAATAGTCGATCTACAAGGTCTTGTGAGCTTGTTGTAGATCTGCTATTTTCAAAATATTTTATATAATATTTATTTAATATTTTATATCCTATCCTTTAACTAAATGTCCATGTCATTACAGTTCATACTCACTCAGAAACGTGTTGAAATGTCTCACACACTCTCTTCTCCAGCAGTGTTCAGTCAGCAAATATAACGGAGCAAATATAAGACTTCCGGTGGACGATCTCTTCAGAATAAGAGTACCCTCTAGAGTAAAAAGAAACCATTGAAAACCATTGAAAAACGGTTCATTTGCACATTAAAACTATAAATTAAGCATTTAAACGAAGCTATATATCACATATTATGTTTCTGTGTAACAAAAACGGATTTAAAACATTAATTATTTATCTAAATTGATAGATGCTGTTCAAAGGAGTGCATAGCCTATACAAATTGGACACTGGACAGGAGACGGTGCTTAGTGCCGGAACTTCTGAGGTACGCACGCGTTCGGGGAGACCCCCTCTACACAGCCACACTCTCCGCTAAGCGGGAGAGGTGTATTTGGAAAAGTGGCGGGCCGTCCAGTGAGGTCAGGGGTCAGAAAAGGGCCCTTTTCAGTGCATAGCCTATACAAATTGGACACTGGACAGGAGACGGTGCTTAGTGCCGGAACTTCTGAGGTACGCACGCGTTCGGGGAGACCCCCTCTACACAGCCACACTCTCCGCTAAGCGGGAGAGGTGTATTTGGAAAAGTGGCGGGCCGTCCAGTGAGGTCAGGGGTCAGAAAAGGGCCCTTTTCAGTGCATAGCCTATACAAATTGGACACTGGACAGGAGACGGTGCTTAGTGCCGGAACTTCTGAGGTACGCACGCGTTCGGGGAGACCCCCTCTACACAGCCACACTCTCCGCTAAGCGGGAGAGGTGTATTTGGAAAAGTGGCGGGCCGTCCAGTGAGGTCAGGGGTCAGAAAAGGGCCCTTTTCAGTGCATAGCCTATACAAATTGGACACTGGACAGGAGACGGTGCTTAGTGCCGGAACTTCTGAGGTACGCACGCGTTCGGGGAGACCCCCTCTACACAGCCACACTCTCCGCTAAGCGGGAGAGGTGTATTTGGAAAAGTGGCGGGCCGTCCAGTGAGGTCAGGGGTCAGAAAAGGGCCCTTTTCAGTGCATAGCCTATACAAATTGGACACTGGACAGGAGACGGTGCTTAGTGCCGGAACTTCTGAGGTACGCACGCGTTCGGGGAGACCCCCTCTACACAGCCACACTCTCCGCTAAGCGGGAGAGGTGTATTTGGAAAAGTGGCGGGCCGTCCAGTGAGGTCAGGGGTCAGAAAAGGGCCCTTTTCAGTGCATAGCCTATACAAATTGGACACTGGACAGGAGACGGTGCTTAGTGCCGGAACTTCTGAGGTACGCACGCGTTCGGGGAGACCCCCTCTACACAGCCACACTCTCCGCTAAGCGGGAGAGGTGTATTTGGAAAAGTGGCGGGCCGTCCAGTGAGGTCAGGGGTCAGAAAAGGGCCCTTTTCAGTGCATAGCCTATACAAATTGGACACTGGACAGGAGACGGTGCTTAGTGCCGGAACTTCTGAGGTACGCACGCGTTCGGGGAGACCCCCTCTACACAGCCACACTCTCCGCTAAGCGGGAGAGGTGTATTTGGAAAAGTGGCGGGCCGTCCAGTGAGGTCAGGGGTCAGAAAAGGGCCCTTTTCAGTGCATAGCCTATACAAATTGGACACTGGACAGGAGACGGTGCTTAGTGCCGGAACTTCTGAGGTACGCACGCGTTCGGGGAGACCCCCTCTACACAGCCACACTCTCCGCTAAGCGGGAGAGGTGTATTTGGAAAAGTGGCGGGCCGTCCAGTGAGGTCAGGGGTCAGAAAAGGGCCCTTTTCAGTGCATAGCCTATACAAATTGGACACTGGACAGGAGACGGTGCTTAGTGCCGGAACTTCTGAGGTACGCACGCGTTCGGGGAGACCCCCTCTACACAGCCACACTCTCCGCTAAGCGGGAGAGGTGTATTTGGAAAAGTGGCGGGCCGTCCAGTGAGGTCAGGGGTCAGAAAAGGGCCCTTTTCAGTGCATAGCCTATACAAATTGGACACTGGACAGGAGACGGTGCTTAGTGCCGGAACTTCTGAGGTACGCACGCGTTCGGGGAGACCCCCTCTACACAGCCACACTCTCCGCTAAGCGGGAGAGGTGTATTTGGAAAAGTGGCGGGCCGTCCAGTGAGGTCAGGGGTCAGAAAAGGGCCCTTTTCAGTGCATAGCCTATACAAATTGGACACTGGACAGGAGACGGTGCTTAGTGCCGGAACTTCTGAGGTACGCACGCGTTCGGGGAGACCCCCTCTACACAGCCACACTCTCCGCTAAGCGGGAGAGGTGTATTTGGAAAAGTGGCGGGCCGTCCAGTGAGGTCAGGGGTCAGAAAAGGGCCCTTTTCAGTGCATAGCCTATACAAATTGGACACTGGACAGGAGACGGTGCTTAGTGCCGGAACTTCTGAGGTACGCACGCGTTCGGGGAGACCCCCTCTACACAGCCACACTCTCCGCTAAGCGGGAGAGGTGTATTTGGAAAAGTGGCGGGCCGTCCAGTGAGGTCAGGGGTCAGAAAAGGGCCCTTTTCAGTGCATAGCCTATACAAATTGGACACTGGACAGGAGACGGTGCTTAGTGCCGGAACTTCTGAGGTACGCACGCGTTCGGGGAGACCCCCTCTACACAGCCACACTCTCCGCTAAGCGGGAGAGGTGTATTTGGAAAAGTGGCGGGCCGTCCAGTGAGGTCAGGGGTCAGAAAAGGGCCCTTTTCAGTGCATAGCCTATACAAATTGGACACTGGACAGGAGACGGTGCTTAGTGCCGGAACTTCTGAGGTACGCACGCGTTCGGGGAGACCCCCTCTACACAGCCACACTCTCCGCTAAGCGGGAGAGGTGTATTTGGAAAAGTGGCGGGCCGTCCAGTGAGGTCAGGGGTCAGAAAAGGGCCCTTTTCAGTGCATAGCCTATACAAATTGGACACTGGACAGGAGACGGTGCTTAGTGCCGGAACTTCTGAGGTACGCACGCGTTCGGGGAGACCCCCTCTACACAGCCACACTCTCCGCTAAGCGGGAGAGGTGTATTTGGAAAAGTGGCGGGCCGTCCAGTGAGGTCAGGGGTCAGAAAAGGGCCCTTTTCAGTGCATAGCCTATACAAATTGGACACTGGACAGGAGACGGTGCTTAGTGCCGGAACTTCTGAGGTACGCACGCGTTCGGGGAGACCCCCTCTACACAGCCACACTCTCCGCTAAGCGGGAGAGGTGTATTTGGAAAAGTGGCGGGCCGTCCAGTGAGGTCAGGGGTCAGAAAAGGGCCCTTTTCAGTGCATAGCCTATACAAATTGGACACTGGACAGGAGACGGTGCTTAGTGCCGGAACTTCTGAGGTACGCACGCGTTCGGGGAGACCCCCTCTACACAGCCACACTCTCCGCTAAGCGGGAGAGGTGTATTTGGAAAAGTGGCGGGCCGTCCAGTGAGGTCAGGGGTCAGAAAAGGGCCCTTTTCAGTGCATAGCCTATACAAATTGGACACTGGACAGGAGACGGTGCTTAGTGCCGGAACTTCTGAGGTACGCACGCGTTCGGGGAGACCCCCTCTACACAGCCACACTCTCCGCTAAGCGGGAGAGGTGTATTTGGAAAAGTGGCGGGCCGTCCAGTGAGGTCAGGGGTCAGAAAAGGGCCCTTTTCAGTGCATAGCCTATACAAATTGGACACTGGACAGGAGACGGTGCTTAGAGCCGAATCTTTGCTATCTGCCTTTCCATTCACTATTCTCCAGCAGCGTAACAAGTACATTTTCATGCTATCTCCATTGAAGATATGCATACTGGCTTTCAAAAGCACTATGGACCTATCACTATTAATCTGCATGGGTGTTGTGTTGGCACCAAATATCTCCTTCTCTTTGCACCTCAATTCCGTGAGGAGCTCCTCTACAGCAGTCTGGGTGTGTTGTTCACTGATCATAAATGCTACAGGAGTTGAAGCGGACGAAGTGGATGAACTTACTACAATCTCATAATACAAAATCCTTTTCTTTGTTAGTTTACTCTTAATGATTCCCCCAGTGGCATCCCATGATGCAGCGCTGTCCTTAATCACATCGTGCCACAGTCTCACTCCTGCTTCACTAAAACATATAACCTTAAGGGGACTAACTTTAATAAGTTGAATGAATCCTTTTACAACTACACTTTCTGTGTCTTCATCTTCCCAGTGAGCTTTCAGTAGGCGCAGAGCTGTAATCTCATCATCATTCATCCAGCTTAGTTTGCGATGTTCATGTTTGACCTTTCTAAACGGAGCGGAGTCTCTACCCACTCCACTTCGATTACCAGCTATTAAAGACCTAGGATCTGCCTTTCCTACTGCATCGACGTAAGCACAATATGGCGATTTGTCCTTCATTGATATCCCTAACTCCTTACGTTCTTGGCCCCTAACATATCTACTTCTCAATCTGTCCTTTGTGTGATATAGGTTGCCAGTGTAAACTATATGAAATATGCCCTCTTCGACTGAATGGAGAAGTATTTTGAAAGTCATCTCACATGAAGTATGCCGGCAGGAGCCATTGATCGTGAGACATGGCTTGTATGTTTTTCTGGTGGTAGCAATAGAAAAGTTGTGATTAGCAAAACGTATTATACAGTAAGGATTTGATTCCTTCAGCTTTCTGGCAAATAACTCTTGCCATTCAAACCTCGTAAAATGTTTACTTCCTTTGGGTCTGTAGGAGTGAAACATTTTCCAATCAGAAGCCTGCAAAGTAAAGCTAGCAGGTTCAAGGGCATCGTGTTTGAAGGGTCCTAATGTTGCACCAGGTCCCATGACACTCTGAACAGTACTAATATCTAGAGTCTGCATTTGTATGTCATCCTGTTCATCTAAAGGGCTCTCACTAAGTGCATAGGCGTGATCTACCGGTATTTCCACAACAAGAACTTCATCTACAGGGCTCTCATGAAGTGCAGGAGAGTTATTTATTTCCACAAAAGGCTCTTCGTCTTCGTCAAGAAGTGCAGGGGAATGGTGATCTATTTCTGTGATGTGATTGTGATTTGTGATTTCTATTTCACGTTCCACAAAAGGCTGTTCAACTACAGGGCTGTCTTGCACAACAAACTTTTCCTCCTGGTGCACAACAACTGGCTTTGGCTGCACCTGAACACGGCTATTTTTGTCTGTATATAAAATCCCCTGTATCAATGTCTCATGATTGCAAGTGGTGGATAAACACGCATACGTAAGGGTGTCAACGTCTCGACTCGGTGAAACTCCCACACAGTCCATATGATACCAGCCTCCACAGAGATCACATTGAAGCATTGGTCTTTCTGGGTCATTTGGTGTTTCACAAATGCAATAGACATTTTTTTTTGTTTTTTTATTTGGCTTCACCCACTCATCACCTCCTAGTGGATCTCTGGCACGTCTTTTGCCCACACGCATTTTCATGGGTGTAGCAGATGTATTAGCTTGTAGACCCTCTGCAGCTATCTTGTCAGCTTTATCTGAATATGCACTAATATGTTTCTTCTCTGTGGTCAAGGTATCACCAATATCTGGACATCCACTATTGTCATCCATATCCTGTATGTTCCCAATATCAACTGAACAAGCAAGAGTAGTTGGGTCTCCCTCATCAAACAGATTAATAAGGCCTTTCACATCACCTCTATTTACTTGCCAAATTCTACGGAGATGTTTAACAGAAAGCATCTCTCTTTTTTGTGTACTAATTGGCCAACCAAGTTCTATTGCAACATCTCTCCAGAAGCTGACATTGTCTCTGTCTGTGTGTTGTTTTTGCATTGCGTGTATTGCTTTAGCAATGGGAAGATAATTCGTTAAGTCTTTCTGTCTATTTGTCTGTTTCAAAGCAAAGTTTTTGCTGCCACCACATAATTTCAACTTGTTATCTGTACGATTTGTGACTTTGTCCTTCTTATCACTGGCAATATCACTAATATCACTAACCCCAGCTCCAAAAGCTTTGCCTCTCTCCCCCTGCCTCTCTCTGCCTCTCTCTGCCTCTCTCCCCCTACTCTCCCCCATCTGCACCACTTCAACCACCTTTCCCTCGTTCAGCACTTCTAAAGCTTTGCCTCTCTCCCCCTGCCTCACTCTGCCTATTTCTACTTCCCCCCTACTCTCTCCCATCTGCACAACTTCAACCACATTTCCCTCGTTCAGCACTTCTACTGAGACTAAGCCAAGGCAGCCCTGATCCAAATCCCTGGCACTTAGCTTTTCAGTGAGCGGAGATGTCTTCTTCTTCTTCCTCCATCTGACCCTCTGGCGCATTGAAGGGATGGTGGGAGCATCATGAACTGGTGCAGTCGAGGCCCGGTAGCAGGAAGGAGAACAGACGACAGCAACAGAACGGACATACACAATGCTGCCCTTGTGTACAGCATCCTTAAATAAACATAAAATTAAAAGAAAAAATAAATAAAAGGCCTTCACATACTGTATGTAGAGTGAAATCTGCTTATAGCGATTCATTCAGAAATGAGCCAATTATACTATATATTACATGAATACTGTACATAAACATATTGTATATAGTGATGAAACTGACACTATATAAATATATAGTAATACAAGTACAAATTTAAATTAGATGGTAATCCGCATG